>NC_061509.1:214496839-214614770 GCF_022539505.1 Lolium rigidum
TGACACAATTGAAAGCATTTGAATTGTTTAAAGGTAGCACTCAAGCAATTTACTTTGGAATGGCAGGAAATACCACATAGTAGGTAGGTATGGTGGACACAAATGGCATAGTGGTTGGCTCAAGTATTTTGGATGCATGAGAAGTATTCCCTCTCGATACAAGGCTTAGGCTAGCAAGGTTATTTGAAGCAAACACAAGTATGAACCGGTACAGCAAAACTTACATAAGAACATATTGCAAGCATTATAATACTCTACACTGTCTTCCTTGTTGCTCAAACACTTTTACTCGAAAATATCTAGACCTTAAGAGAGATCAATTATGCAAACCAATTTTAACAAGCTCTACAAGTAGTTCTCCACTAATAGGTTTAAACTACATGAAAAAACTTAATCATGATCTACTTGAGAGCTCAAAACAATTGCCAAGTGTCAAATTATCCAAGACATGATGAGGCATTTTCTGTTTCCAACCAAATATAAATAAGTGCAATAGCTTCCAACTTTTATCATTGAACATTAAAAGTAAAACGAAGAACACAAGTGTTCATATGAAAAAGCGGAGCGTGTCTCTCTCCCAAACAAGGATTGCTAGGATCCGAATCTTATTCAAACATAAACAAAAATAAAAGCACACAGACGCTCCAAGTAAAGCACATATGATGTGACCGAATAAAAATATAGTTTCAGTGGGAGGAACCCGATAAGTTGATGAAGAAGGGGATGCCTTGGGCATCCCCAAGCTTAGACGCTTGAGTCTTCTTGAAATATGCAGGGATGAACCACGTGGGCATCCCCAAGCTTAGACTTTTCACTCTTCTTGATCATATATCATCCTCCTCTCTTGACCCTTGAAAACTTCCTTCACACCAAACTTCTCATAAACTTCATTAGAGGGGTTAGTACTCAAAAAATTTGAATCCACCTTGGTCCTGTAGTGGCACATTGCAAGAACTCAATAAAACATTAGCTACAGCTCTCCACGTCTAGAAAACCTCGCTTAAAGTCCACAAGAGACAATGCAAAAAACAGAGACAGAATCTGCCAAAACAGAACAGCCAAGTAAAGACGAATTTTAATAAAATACTTCCGTTGCTCAAATCAGAAAACTCAAAACTAATGAAAGTTGCGTACATATCTGAGGAACACGCACGTAAATTGGCATATTTTTCTGAGTTACCTACAGAGAAAACAGCCCAGATTCGTGACAGATAGAAATCTGTTTCTGCGCAGAAATCCAAATCTAGTATCAACCTTCGATTAGAGGCTTCACTTGGCACAACAAAACACAAAACTAAGATAAGGAGAGGTTGCTACAGTAGTAAACAACTTCCAAGACACAAATATAAAACAAAGTACTGTAGCAAAATAACACATGGGTTATCTCCCAAGAAGTTCTTTCTTTATAGCCATTAAGATGGGCTCAGCAGTTTTAATGATGCACTCGCAAGAAATAGTATTTGAAGCAAAAGAGAGCATCAAGAGGCAAATTCAAAACACATTTAAGTCTAACATGCTTCCTATGCAAAGGAATCTTGTAAATAAACAAGTTCATGAAGAACAAAGTAACAAGCATAGGAAGATAGAACAAGTGTAACTTCAACAATTTCAAGCATATAGAGAGGTGTATTAGTACCATGAAAATTTCTACTACCATATTTTCCTCTCTCATAATAATTTTCAGTAGCTTCATGAACAAACTCAACAATATAACTATCACATGCAGCATACTTTTCATGATTTCCAAACACATAATTTTTATCAAGTTCAAGAATAGTGGAATTAAAACTTTCAAACTTACTTTTATTAATAATATAACAAGGTAGTTGATCAATCTCAATAGATATGGGACTCATAGAATAAGTCAAGAACTCTCCAATCCCATTTTCATTAGTAGTACAATTAATATTATCAAGTAACATAGGACCATCATCTAGAGCTTTATCATAAACATTTGCCAAGCAAAATTCTTTAGTACCATGCATTTCGACATCAGTGCACAAACAAAGCATTATCATAAGATTTATCAAAGTAGCATGGATTATCATAAATAACAGTAGCATAATTATTCTCACAAGTTTTACTCATAGGGAATATTTCAAGAGAATCCACAGAACATAACATTCAACCTCTTCCGGTAAGCATGGAGGACAATCAAATAGTGTAAGAGATAAAGAGTTACTCTCATTAGAAGGTTGGCATGGGTAGCTAATCCATTCTTCCTCCTTTTGTTCGTCGCTCTCCTCTTCTTTTTCATCCAATGAGCTTTCGTGTTCATCAATTTCCTCCTCTTTTTCATCCAATGAGCTTTCGTGTTCATCAATTTCTTCTTCCACCGGTTCCCGCAAATTGTGAGTGCATTCTTGTGCATTAATGTGTCTCTCTTTATAATCAAGGATATAAGGATTCCTACCGTAGCATTCTATGCAAGAATTAAGGATAGTAGAGACATAATCTTTAAGGCCCTTACAAACAACACAAGTTTCATAATTCTCAACCATGAAGGATTCTATCTCTGAGGCTCCCATAAATAAGACAAATTGTTCTACCTCTTCGAACCCATAATGAATATAGCAATTCCGATTATAGTTCTTAATTAAAAATTCCTCACTAAAGCCACATTGAAATTTAAGATGTTTAGTATCCTGTTGAGAGCAAATAGCTTATATCATGGCGTTCAAGCAAGATTTTAGCAATTGTATTCAATTTTTCTATCATAGCACTCATTATTTTACCAGCTCTTGATTCTCTATAATAATTATAACATTCTATAAGCTCCAAGTAGGTTGTTGGTTCTCCCATAACAAGCAGTTTTTAATTTTTTGGTTTTTCAAATTTTTATGGATTTTTGGGTATATGAGACAAATAAAACAAGACAAAAATAAACTAAGCAAAAGTAAACTAAGCAAACTAATACTAGACAGAAATAAACTAAGCACAAATAAACTAGACAAAAGTAAACTAAGCAAAACAAAATAAAATAAAATAGAGAGAGAGGTAGAGTGTACTCCCCATGTGAACTTATGAGTAGAGCTATGCCTCCCCGGCAACGGCGCCGTAAAATAGTCTTGATGACCCTCAAGTATAGGGGATCGCAACAGCTTTCGAGGGAAGTAAAACCCAATTTATTGATTCGACACAAGGGGAGGTAAAGAATACTTATAAGCCTTAACAACCGAGTTGTCAATTCAGCCGCACTGGAAAAGCACTAGTAACAAGGGTGATGTGAAAGTAGCAATGATATGAGAGCAATAGTAACAAGTAACACAGCAAGCAAGAATAGTAATATGAGAGCAATGGCACCGTAAAACTAGCATTGACATGTAGAACGAGTATATGATGATGAAAGATGGACCGGGGTTCCCAGCTATCTACACTAGTGGTAACTCTCCAATAACAAGTGTTGGGTGAACAAATTACAATGAGCAATTGATAGGATTGAAATAGCATTAAGACGAATATCAAGATCATTAATCATGTAGGCATGTTTTCCAATAATAGTCGTACGTGCTCGCAATGAGAAACTTGCACAACATCTTTTGTCCTACCAGCTCAGTGGCAGCCGGGCCTCAAGGGAAACTACCGGATATTAAGGTACTCCTTTTAATAGAGCACCGGAGCAAAGCATTAACACTCCGTGAAAACATGTGTCCCTCACATCACCGCCATCCCTCCGGTTGTCCCGATTTCGTCACTTCGGGGCCTTTGGTTCCTGGACAGTGACATGTGCATACAACTTGTAGATACAATCTAAGCAATAAGTATAGAGCTCAAATCTAAGATCATGCCACTCGGGCCCTAGTGACAAGCATTAAGCATAACAAGATTGCAGCAACAATAACTTCATAAACTTTGTAGATAGACAATCATAACGTAACAATCCATCGGATCCCGACAAACACAACACCGATTACATCAGATGAATCTCAATCATGTAAGGCAGCTCATGAGATCATTGTATTGAAGTACATGGGGGAGAGAATACCAACTAGCTACAGCTAGAACCCGTAGTCCATGGGGGAACTACTCACCGAGCATGATGGAGGCGATGGCGTTGATGGAGATGGCTTCCGGGGGCACTTCCCCGTCCCGGCAGGGTGCCGGGACAGAGACTTCTGTCCCCCGAATTGGAGTTTCGCGATGGTGGCGGCGCCCCTGGAGTCTTTCTGGAGTTTCGTCAAGAGTTACGGTGTTTTTAGGTCGAAAGGGATTTTATAGGCGAAGAGGCGGCGCAGGGGGGCACCTGGGGGCGCCACACCACAGGCCGGCGCGGGCCCAGGCCAGGCCGCGCCGCCCTATGGTGTGGTGGCCCTCTGGCCCCTCTCCGACTCTTCTTCGGTGTTCTGGACGCTTCCGGGAAAAATAGGAGGTTTGGTCTTCGTTTCGTCGAATTCCGAGAATATTGCCCGAACAGCCTTTCTGGAACCAAAAACAGCAGAAAACAGGAACTGGCACTGTGGCATCTTGTTAATAGGTTAGTTCCGGAAAATGCATGAAATCATCATAAAGTGCAAGCAAAACATGTAAGTATTGTCATAAAACAAGCATGGAACGACAGAATTATGGATACGTCGTGGGACGTATCAACAAGATGTGGTAAAATCTACCCCTCGATCGTCTCTAAACCCGGGACATTACGGTGTAGGCGTGCACGACCCCCGTCCGTGGGTTGTGTCCGCCGCCCACGGCGGAGTGGGGTGTGAGTACCCGGGGCGCGGACCGACGATGCCGGGGCCGCCGTTGTGGCCACCGCCACGGCCACCACCACGGCCACGGCGACGGCCGCAGCCACCGCCCCCTCCTCCTTGGTGCTCGTTGCGGCCGAGGCGCGAGTGTGGAGGGGCGGGGGTGGGCGCCGGTGGAGCTCCTTCGCCATGAGGAAGAACGCCGTTGCCGCTTGCCCATAGAGCGGTGTGAACCGCCCGGTGCGCACACCCTTCAGCCGGCGTTCCTCCAGCCGGAGGTAGTCGACCGCCCGCTCGAACGTAGGGTTGGTCATGAGGGTGAGGTTGGAGGCGGCGTTGTCGAGGTCCTCGCTGAGGCCGGCGGTGAGGGTGGAGAGGAGGAGCTCGTCACCAATCCGGAACCCAAGGTCCTGGAGCTCGTCGGAGATTGCCTTGAGGCGCAGCGCGATGGCGTCCAAGGTTTGATCGCCCTGGGGTGTGCCGAAGAATTCCTGCTGCAAAAAGACAACACGTTGGAGCTTGTTATTGGTGAAGAGGCCGTTGATCTTTCCCCACACCGTGCGGGCATCATCGCCTTCCCGAACGACGGTCTTGAAGATGTCCGGCGAGACGGTGAGGAAGAGCCGGCGGATGATGGTGGCGTCGATGGCCGGCCGGTCGGCGTCGCGAGGCGAGGAGGTCGGCGGTGCCGTCGATGTGATCGCGCGAGGTTGTACTCGCGGAAGAGGAGGTAGAAGTACGTCTTCCGGGCGAGGTAGTTGGCGGCGGTGGTGGACAGCTTGACGGGGACATGGTCGGTGATGGCGACGGCGCGGAGCTGGCCGGGGTCGGGGATGGAGGAGTCGGCGAAGGGGTTGGAGCTAGGGGTTGACATGATGAGGAAGGGGAGGCGGCGCGCGGCTGGAGAGGGAGGAGAGGCGGTGCTGCTAGGGTTTAGGGGTTGGGGGAGGGGGGTGCGGCGCACGGGGAGGAGAGGCGGCGCGCGGCTAGGGTTTAGGATATAGGAGGTGTCTGATACCATGTAGAACTGCATGCTCTAACCAATGCAACCAAAAGACCGATCTGATGGAAGAGATTAGGCAATGCATTTATACTTCAACACTCCCCCTCACGTGTGGCTCCCTCAGGCCTAAACGTGGACCGAAAGTGGGCTGCAATATTTTTATTTTATATTGCGCCAACCGGGTCTTGAACTCAAGACCTCTTGGCTCTGATACCATGTAGAAGGAGATGCAATGCTCGATGTATTGATCGGATGCATATGGCGGTACATATATAGGCCACGTCCTCGACTATACAAGGAATGAGGCGGACCCAGTAGTAAATACAAGGATATGTATCGCTATACAATAACTACAGAGGATACACATCCAGATATACAAGATATGTATCTCAACAAAAACCTCCCGAGACAGTGAGGGACGAAGCCCCCAAATATAAGCCCGTGTCATCTCTACAGACAACAGCAATGGCACCTTCCGAACCTGTCTTCGATGTAGCAACATCTACGTTTATCTTTGCCAGACCTGGAGGCGAAGCCTGCCATCTCGTTAGTGTCCGCTCAGCTGTAACCTTTCCTTGGGAGGGGGGTTTAGGAGCTAGAGCAAGATCCATCATGAAATTTCTAACTAACATGAAGGTAGATAAAGGGCTTTGTTGTTCGCCTTCATGTATTAGCCGTCGTCGAGCATACCAAATTTCCCACATCGTAACAGCCATCTCGATGAACTCATCATGACTCAAGGAGTCTATCATGGTAAACAACCATTGCTTGGCTGATGGCTCTTTTGTCAAACTCATGTGTTGAGTTATGTCTTCATTCACCAAAGCCCAAACACACCTCGACGTATTGCATACCAGTAGAGAATGCCTCCAGAAGTCTTCTGACCCACATACTGAGCACACACTAGACTCTGCCATGTGACGGTGGTGTCGAACATCTCCAGTAGGGAGTGATTGATGGGACAGTCTCCAGTAACAGGTGGTACACATGTTTCAGACAAGACATTGAGAACAAGTAAGTGCGTGTACCATTGCCCCATCTCACATCGCTCCATGATAGCCGCGTTGCTCGTTCCTGTTGGCGGAAAGTTTGCCTCGTTGATTGATTTCCCTGGCCTTTGTACTACTCGTTCGAGTTGTACTGCATTGGTTTTGTACTGCAGGCAGTGGGTAACATCTCGAGCCCCACGCCCCTGTCATCGTTAGGTCTCCCACGCATGCAAGGCTCCTCTCCCCCACATTCTCGGCCTCATCTCCCACTGTCTCACGGCGGCAACACCCCACTGCTCGTCCGCCTCCTCCCCTTCTTCTCGTCAATGTCGTTGGGTCAGGAGCGGGTAAACGACATCCAGGAGTCTCGGCGGTGTGTGCAGACGGGGTTGCAGCGCCAGGGCTCTGCATCTGATGGAGGGTGGCATCGTGATCCGGAGCACTGTCGGGAAGGAGATGCTAGGATCATCCTTCACGGGAGGGGCTGAAGCAGTTCGCCTCGATGGGCGGCCGAGGAAGGTGGATCGGGTCATCGACTCTTCTTCTGAAAAAGAAGACCTCCCTTACAGGTGCAAGCGGATGAGTCGATGCGCCCGAATGAGGGCTACAGAGGACGTCGAATTCCATGCACTACCGCCGCCTGATTCTGCTACCGTGATGTTTTCTTTCCTTCTTTTTTTTCTCATAGTTCCACATCGGATGTATGTCTCTTGGACTCTTGGCAGGGAGGAGAAATTATTTTACATGGGGAACGCAAGATACATGGAGAAGATGCACCGCTGCTGAAGGTTTCCTTTTCTGCAACCTTTTCCGTTTTCCATTTGTCTAAACGTTGCTCTATTCCAACTTGTAACTGCATCGTGAAGAAATCCAGGTTCCTAATGTTTCTTACATGCTTGCTTCTACATATAACTTTTACCTTTGATTTTAGCGTCAGCTGTACTGACAATACTACCAAGGGAGAGTTCATATTGTTTGGAGAAATCGGAGAACCACTTGTTGGTAAATAGGTAGGCCTTTACATACTGCTGCATCATTTCTTAGTGCAGCTTTAGGATCCAAATAAGCATGGCGATGTTCCCTCTTTATGTTTGTACCACGTCATTTGGGTTGCAGGCACACAACGAGATGTTGAATTGTCGATATTTACACTGATTGACAGTCTATGGTTCTCTATGTAGACTTTTTTAGATAGGTCTGAAGAGAATGTGGTGATCCAGGCTCTGACCTGCATTTTTGTGGTTTTTTTCCTCGAACTGATTCACTGCAATTTCATATATAGTGTATTCTCTCGCCCTACTTAACACAAAAAAATATAGCCATTCATTCATGTACACTGAGTTGGATAGCGACTTGCCGGCAAGAGTTGACTTATTTTGTTCCACTGACCTCACAAGCCACACAGAGTGCTTTTCAATATAATAGATGTGGTGCATGTTTACTCGAAAATTTTAATCATCCATATTCCTTGCACTGCAATATGCAATGGTGAATTTATTCTCAAGGCTTATCTTGTGGTTTCAGAAAGCTCCCCCGAACGCCACCATGACCAGGTTGTTCCATGTCTACAACAAGGTAAGTGATGATCTACACTTGGCAGTTTTAGTATCATATACATGTTCTTCTATTTTCGTTGCTTTATTCCTTGCCTTTGCTGAATTTATCTTGTTCTCCTTTGTAGTAGCATGACTGGAAGGCTAGAAACAAAATGCGATTCAATTATGGTGTGTGTCATAAGTATAATATGTGAAGCTGGTTGCATTTTAGAGATTGAACAACACCTGCCTCATGTTTGTATGGAATGATGACAACATACTTTGAATAAACAGGTGTAATTTATTATCGTTTCTATTCATGGTCAGCATTTTTGCCTCTCTCCATGGAAAGAACTCAGTGTTTCAGTAAATAATATGACGTAGATAACATTCAGATGCACTAAACAAGGCTTTTGTTCTTTGCGTCAAATGAAAATCTTGATTAAGGATTAAGTTATAGAGCTTTGTGTGCCCTGTCCAACAATAGAACCATTTGTTTCTCCTGCCTAAGTTTTTTTTTTTTGAAACCTTTCCTCCTGCCTAAGTTTTACTATTATTATTACTTGCGGTGTCATTCTACCAATTCTGTAAAAATATGGACTGAGCCTGATACACCGAGAATTTTTTATGTGTCCAGGTTGCTCTCAGAGTGTAAAGATTCAATGTTGATGCATTAAGTCCAGCACACATGTCACACTCATGTCAGCACCAGAACAGGAATTAGTCCTCAGCCAAGGTACGTGTTTTACCTATGCCCCTCTATGTATTCATTGTAGCATAGGTATGCTCCTAAATATATTGTCCTGTCATGTGCTCCTGCAATTTAAATTTATGAATTTAATCATGGTATCGATCTGAAGCAGTACCAGATATTCACACTATTCATAATGTTCTCATTAATATATTTGAAAACCAATCTATTTTTGTATATTGTTTCCATTCGAGGTTCATATCTTGGAATCTTTCACATTAATGTGATTAACATTCTCTTTGTATGGATCTTTCAGTTGTGTGGCTACACAATTTGAAAGTTCACTATTATTCTGATATGCCATCTTATTTGGCTGACCACGTAGCTAAATTAAAGTGTGTTCCTCAGGTTTCTGAGAAAAGCTTTCAGGGGTATCCAGTTGTCACATGGTCTGGACTCTGGAGTTGGACTACGAAAATGACTAGGTTGACAAATTGTTCTGGTATAAGAGATTCAACATTTTTTACCACTACTTTTTTCGAGTGACACAAATCTACACTTGCTACATATAGATCAGAAGGATAGTTACCTTGCTGCATTGAGCTCACCATTTATTATACTGGATGTTTGTATCTTCTACCTTCAGGGAGGCGATGGAACTGAGGAATGTTTGTATCTTCTGTTGAGCTGGTAGGCTATTTTTCTTATTGCTGATCTTATTGCACCTACATCCTATGGCAAATGGATGTTTATGTTAGTACTATCTTCCATTTAATTGTCAGGATATTGGCACCTACACTATATATATATCTTCATTTGGTGGCCCTGTTGTTGTCTTTGGCTAGCATTTGAGTAAAGATGTAGTTTGGTTGTTCTTCCTTACAGTCTTTGGATTGAAAGTACTAGGCCTTTCTGTTTCCCCTTTTTGTCAGAACTAATCGATGATGACTGGATGAGTTTCTTGGAAAGACGGGGATGCAGATTGGCATGCCAAGGTCCAAGACAGGTACCTCCCGTGACTTTTTTTTTTGAGATGACCTCCCGTGACTTGATGAAGCACCAGACCGAGAGCTTCCACATCAAAAATTGTATTGGGGCATGCCGGTGGGAGAAGAATGTACAAAGAGAACGACGACGGAAGCTTAGAAGAATTTGACCGTGATTGGGATGATAAGATTGGACTGCAACTGTATGGCAAAGGAGAAGGGTTTCTGATAACAGGTACTACTTCAGGCAGATTCAGATTAATCCATGTCCATTAAAAAGACTCAAGATAAGTTGAGTGCAACTATGTAGGGATGCATGTGTTGTAACCTGGCCACTAGCATAAGAACCATGGACTGTGAATGTAACATGTAACTTTTGCTTTTTTCCTATAGCCCGATTGACTATGGATACCTAATACAAATGAACTTACTACACTGTTTTGTGAAACTGTAGAATGAATGGGTACCTCAAGAGGTATGTTGCATGTATATCGAAAAATATTTGAACATTTAAATTAAGTAAATGCGCGTTTTTGGGGTATACTATATGAAGATTCAGCTTTCAGGTCATAGCAGTTACATGTAGTTTTGTTGTATTGAAGATGCATTTTGGCAGCGATTGGAGAGTGGAAGGGATGGCGAAAAAAGAAACGAACACACAAGGAAATAGCACTGCTATTGGGATGACGAGCACACAAAATGAAATAGGACTCCTATCGGGATGGAATTGGACAACCACCGTACGGTGAGGAGGCGACCCAAGGGGCGCCCCAACCACTAGTACTAGCAAATGGGCTTTGATGTTCACTTCGTACTTTGAACATGGAAGTCCCGCGTGTTTCCACAAGGTAGGAGTTTATTTCAGGTGCTAGTAAATAAGAAATCCTGATTATTCGTGTGGTGTGTTCCTCTAGTGCAGTGTCCAAGAAATAATCTGAATACATAATACTACACGCAAAAGGAGGCAACATTTCACATGTTGCTGCACAGATTTGTACCATATACACAATCTCTACTACTTAAAAAGAAGGAACGTGTTCCCCCTTCTCCCCCTACTTTCGTCGTCTTTTTGGTCGCTCCACCTCTCCCGAACGCGCCGACAAGTGGGCTAGATCCCAAAATTCTCTCCCCGAGTCGATTTCCTCTATCTCCCGTGCGCCGGTCCCGCACCTTCTCTCCCTCTCTCGTCCGCAAGCGCCAGCTAGGGTTCCGCCGCCGCTCCCTTGCACCCTTGTTGCTGGTCGTTGACCTGAAAAGCGGGATCCCCGCGCTGCGCCATGATCGCCGCCATTTGCGAAAATACGCCGCCCACCGTCCCCGATGCCTATGTCGCCCACCATCCCCATCTCGATCATCGCCGGCGCCCCTCACCTCCAGCGCGGACGCTGGTCGTCACAGCGTAGGCCGACGCCAGCTAATGTATCGAGCTTCGCCGTCATCGGAGCCCATCAGGTCTAGCGCGGACGCCGACCATACAAGCGCAGGACGACTCCGCCCACAATACGTAGCTCGGCCTCCTCCGCCCCTCAAGATCTTTGAGCATGGGTGCTCGATCCGTCGACAACGAAGGCCAACGCGGGTCTGCTGGCGAAGGACAACGGTGATTTGTCCCTCTCGCCCTCTTCGACATGGTGTCCTACCTCCACTCGCTCGCCTCTAGCCCCTCCCTCGACCAGGTCCCCTTCCATCCCTCCTCCCCGATCACCATCCCTCAGATTTGTGAGATTCGTCCTCACGTGCTCGGTTCTGCGTTGGTTTGGGGGCAGGAAGGGATCCGCGAGGGGGTGCTGCAGCACTGGGATGAGATGGTGAGTAAGCTCGGCCTCTTCTCCTCCAACGAGACCAAGGAAGACGTCTCCAACACAACCTCAACTACTCGTATGGTTCTCCCGGCCTCTTCCTCTTAGAGTTTCATCTCCATTTCATGTCTGCATGTGTAAGGTGTGGCTGGTTCGATTTGTGATGTTGTTCAGTTTCTTCAGGTGCCATACTACCTTGGTGAGATGACTGAACAAGTGGAGTAGGAGGACTGATTTGGTGGCTGCTTGCGTGCATGCTGCCCCGCACGATTTTGTTGAAATTCATCGATTCACAAGTTTGATAAATCTGATGAGAGTTTGAGCAGGGAGGATACAGAGGTTGAATCCAATGGACTGGTTAGTCTCCCTAATCTGCGTGCAATGGTTTCTGAATTATGGTTTCAGGATGGGGAGAAAACAGAGGAGCTTCATGAGATTCACGCGAAGGTGGACGAGACCATTGCTGATGAATGGTTTGTCTCTCTGCGCAAAACTTTGGAGAAATTTACATAAATTAAGATACATCCTGCATTGATTCACAGGTTTGTCTCGTTTGTTCCTTAATTTTGTTCATAATGTTCTTAATTTGGGGTTTCAGGACAGCGAACCTGTAGATAACTTTGACACAAACTCAAGCAGGGAACATACCCGATTTCGAAATGTTGCAAAGCCTGGGGTAGAAAAAAAGGGAGAAAGATCATCAACGATACGGTCAGCTCGATTTTCCTGTGCAAAACTGTGATAACTAAAATCGTCCTCTTGTAGCATTGTCAAAAGTTTTCAGTTCTGCAAATTTGACAAAATTTTGTCTTCAGGGCCATGGAGATGTAAAGAAGGTTGACCAGGATTCAAGCATGACTGGCGTCGAGAATGAGGTCACACCAAGTGTATTGCTTTCCTCTTGGTCTCATTCACATTTGTTAACACCTCTCAAACGCTCCTGCACGCTGCATCTCCATGATACGTCTCCGACGTATCGATAATTTCTTATGTTCTATGACATATTATTGATGATACCTACATGTTTTATGCACACTTTATGTCATATTCGTGCATTTTCTGGAACTAACCTATTAACAAGATGCCGAAGTGCCGGTTCTCGTTTTCTCGCTGTTTTTGGTTTCGAAATCCTAGTAACGAAATATTCTCGGAATTGGACGAAACGAAGACCCGGGTTCCTATTTTCACCGGAAGCATCCAGAACACCCGGGAAGGACCGGAGGGGGCACTCGGGCCCCCGGACCATAGGCCGGCGCGGCCCAGGCCCCGGCCGCGCCGCCATATGGTGTGGCCACCCCTTCGACCCTCCTGCGCCGCCTCTTCGCCTATATAAAGCCTCCGTCGCGAAAACCCCGATACGAAGAACCACGATACGGAAAACCTTCCGGAGCCGCCGCCATCGCGAAGCCAAGATCCGGGGGACAGGAGTCTCCGTTCCGGCACCCTGCCGGAGCGGGGAAGTGCCCCGGAAGGCTTCTCCATCGACACCGCTGCCATCTCCACCGCCATCTTCATCACCGCTCGCTGCTCCCATGAGGAGGGAGTAGTTCTCCATCGAGGCTCGGGGCTGTACCGGTAGCTATGTGGTTCATCTCTCTCCTATGTACTTCAATACAATAATCTCATGAGCTGCCTTACATGATTGAGATTCATATGATGATGCTTGTAATCTAGATGTCACTATGCTAGTCAAGTGAGTTTTACTTATGTGATCTCCGGAGACTCCTTGTCCCACGTGTGTAAAGGTGACGAGTGTGTGCACCGTGTGGGTCTCTTAGGCTATATTTCACAGAATACTTACTCACTGTTATGAATGGCGTAGTGAAGTGCTTATTTATATCTCTTTATGATTGCAATGTGTTTTGTATCATAATTTATCTATGTGCTACTCTAGCAAAGTTATTAAAGTAGTTCTATTCCTCCTGCACGTGTGTAAAGGTGACAGTGTGTGCACCGTGTTAGTACTTGGTTTATGCTATGATCATGATCTCTTGTAGATTGCGAAGTTAACTATTGCTATGATAATATTGATGTGATCTATTCCTCCTACATATGCATGAAGGTGACGAGTGTGCATGCTATGCTAGTACTTGGTTTAGTCTTTTGATCTATCTTACACTAAAGGTTACTAAAATATGAGCATTATTGTGGAGCTTGTTAACTCCGGCATTGAGGGTTCGTGTAATCCTACGCAATGTGTTCATCATCGAACAAAAGTGTAGAGTATGCATTTATCTATTCTGTTATGTGATCAATGTTGAGAGTGTCCACTAGTGAAAGTGTAATCCCTAGGCCTTGTTCCTAAATATCGCTATCGCTGCTTGTTTACTTGTTTCTATCGCGTTACTACTGCTGCGTTACTACTACTTGCGTTACTACTGCTTGTTTACTCGTCCTGGGCAAAGCACTTTTCCGGTGCCGTTGCTACTACTTATTCATACCACCTGTATTTCACTATCTCTTCGCCGAACTAGTGCACCTATTAGGTGTGTTGGGGACACAAGAGACTTCTTGCTTTGTTGTTGCGGGGTTGCTTGAGAGGGATATCTTTGACCTCTTCCTCCCTGAGATCGATAAACCTTGGGTGATCCACTTAAGGGAAACTTGCTGCTGTTCTACAAACCTCTGCTCTTGGAGGCCCAACACTGTCTACAAGAATAGAAGCTCCCGTATACATCAAGCACTTTTCTGGCGCCGTTGCCGGGGAGGAAAGGTAAAAAGGCTCTCATACACCGGTCCCAGGTAAAGTACTTTTCTGTTGCCGTCGTGTGTGTGCTCGAAGCTATTTCCTTTAGATCCTGCAATTGCATCTTTTTGTTTCTTGTTTACACTAGTTTGGCATAATGGACAACAATGAGCTTCTTATTCTATTTCCTGATTTAAAACATGGATTGTTTGATGCGAAAATTAAAAAACCTATGGAACCTTATTTGCATGCTGGTAGTAATATTAGTATGAACGCTTTGAACACCATTGTTGATAATAATATAGAAAGTTCTAAGCTTGGGGAAGCTAGTTTTCATGATCTTTTTAGTCCCCCAAGAATTGAGGAGAAAATTTACTTTGATGATGCTATGTCTCCTATATTTGATGATGAGAATAATGATGATAGCTACTTTGTTGAATTTGCTCCCACTACAACTAATAAAATTGATTATGCTTATGTGGAGAGTAATAATTTTATGCATGAGACTCATGATAAGAATGCTTTATGTGATAGTTATATTGTTGAGTTTGCTCATGATGCTACTGAAAGTTATTATGAGAGAGGAAAATATGGTTGTAGAAATTTTCATGTTACTAAAATGCCTCTCTATGTGCTGAAATTTTTGAAGCTACACTTGTTTTATCTTCCTATGCTTGTTACTTTGCTCTTCATGAACTTGTTTACTTACAAGACTCCTATGCATAGGAAGCATGTTAGACTTAAATGTGTTTTGAATTTGCCTCTTGATGCTCTCTTTTGCTTCAAATACTATTTCTTGTGAGTGCATCATTAAAACTGCTGAGCCCATCTTAATGGCTAAAAAGAAAGAACTTCTTGGGAGATAACCCATGTGTTATTTTGCTACAGTACTTTGTTTTATATTTGTGTCTTGGAAGTTGTTTACTACTGTAGCAACCTCTCCTTATCTTAGTTTTGAGTTTTGGTTTGCCAAGTAAAGTCTTTGATAGTAAAGTAAGTACTAGATTTGGATTACTGCGCAGTTCCAGATTTCTTTGCTGTCACGAATCTGGGTCTACCTCCCTGTAGGTAGCTCAGAAAATTAAGCCAATTTACGTGCATGATCCTCAGATATGTACGCAACTTTCATTCAATTTGAGCATTTTCATTTGAGCAAGTCTGGTGCCCTAATAAAATCCATCTTTACGGACTGTTCTGTTTTGATAGATTCTGCCTTTTTATTTCGCATTGCCTCTTTTGCTATGTTGGATGAATTTCTTTGATCCATTAATGTCCAGTAGCTTTATGCAATGTCCAGAAGTGTTAAGAATGATTGTGTCACCTCTGAACATGTTAATTTTTATTGTGCACTAACCCTCTAATGAGTTGTTTCGAGTTTGGTGTGGAGGAAGTTTTCAAGGATCAAGAGAGGAGTATGATGCAATATGATCAAGGAGAGTGAAAGCTCTAAGCTTGGGGATGCCCCGGTGGTTCACCCCTGCATATATTAAGAAGACTCAAGCGTCTAAGCTTGGGGATGCCCAAGGCATCCCCTTCTTCATCGACAACATTATCAGGTTCCTCCCCTGAAACTATATTTTTATTCCGTCACATCTTATGTACTTTGCTTGGAGCGTCGGTTTGTTTTTGTTTTTTGTTTTGTTTGAATAAAATGGATCCTAGCATTCACTTTGTGGGAGAGAGACACGCTCCGCTGTAGCATATGGACAAATATGTCCTTAGGCTCTACTCATAGTATTCATGGCGAAGTTTCTTCTTCGTTAAATTGTTATATGGTTGGAATTGGAAAATACTACATGTAGTAACTCTAAAATGTCTTGGATAATTTGATACTTGGCAATTGTTGTGCTCATGTTTAAGCTCTTGCATCATATACTTTGCACCCATTAATGAATAAACACTTAGAGCTTGCTAATTTGGTTTGCATATTTGGTTTCTCTAGAGTCTAGATAACATCTAGTATTGAGTTTTGAACAACAAGGAAGACGGTGTAGAGTCTTATAATGTTTACAATATGTCTTTTATGTGAGTTTTGCTTCACCGTTCATCCTTGTGTTTGTTTCAAATAACCTTGCTAGCCTAAACCTTGTATCGAGAGGGAATACTTCTCATGCATCCAAAATCCTTGAGCCAACCACTATGCCATTTGTGTCCACCATACCTACCTACTACATGGTATTTATCCGCCATTCCAAAGTAAATTGCTTGAGTGCTACCTTTAAAATTCCATCATTCACCTTTGCAATATATAGCTCATGGGACAAATAGCTTAAAAACTATTGTGGTATTGAATATGTACTTATGCACTTTATCTCTTATTAAGTTGCTTGTTGTGCGATAACCATGCTTCGGGGACGCCATCAACTATTCTTTGTTGAATATCATGTGAGTTGCTATGCATGTCCGTCTTGTCTGAAGTAAGAGAGATCTACCACCTTTATGGTTGGAGCATGCATATTGTTAGAGAAGAACTTTGGGCCGCTAACTAAAGCCATGATTCATGGTGAAAGTTTCAGTTTTGGACATATATCCTCAATCTCATATGAGAATAATAATTGTTGCCACATGCTTATGCATTAAAGAGGAGTCCATTATCTCGTTGTCCATGTTGTCCCGGTATGGATGTCTAAGTTGAGAATAATCAAAAGCGAGAAATCCAAAATGCGAGCTTTCTCCTTAGACCTTTGTACATGCGGCATGGAGGTACCCCATTGTGACACTTGGTTAAAACATGTGCATTGCAAAGATCCGGTAGTCCAAGCTAATTAGGACAAGGTGCGGGCACTATTAGTATACTATGCATGAGACTTGCAACTTGTAAGATATAATGTACATAACTCATATGCTTTATTACTACCGTTGACAAAATTGTTTCATGTTTTCAAAATAAAAGCTCTAGCACAAATATAGCAATCGATGCTTTCCTCTTTGAAGGACCATTCTTTTTACTTTTATGTTGAGTCAGTTCACCTATCTCTCTCCACCTCAAGAAGCAAACACTTGTGTGAACTGTGCATTGATTCCTACATACTTGCATATTGTACTTGTTATATTACTCTATGTTGACTATTATCCATGAGATATACATGTTACAAGTTGAAAGCAACCGCTGAAACTTAATCTTCCTTTGTGTTGCTTCAATACCTTTACTTTGATTTGTTGCTTTATGAGTTAACTCTTATGCAAGACTTATTAATACTTGTCTTGAAGTACTATTCATGAAAAGTCTTTGCTTTATGATTCACTTGTTTACTCATATCATTACCATTGTTTTGATCGCTGCATCCACTACATATGTTTACAAATAGTATGATCAAGGTTATGATGGCATATCACTTCAGAAATTATCTTTGTTATCGTTTTACCTCGCTCGGGACGAGCGAGAACTAAGCTTGGGGATGCTTGATACGTCTCCGACGTATCGATAATTTCTTATGTTCTATGCCATATTATTGATGATACCTACATGTTTTATGCACACTTTATGTCATATTCGTGCATTTTCTGGAACTAACCTATTAACAAGATGCCGAAGTGCCGGTTCTGTTTTCTGCTGTTTTTGGTTTCGAAATCCTAGTAACGAAATATTCTCGGAATTGGACGAAACGAAGACCCGGGTTCCTATTTTCACCGGAAGCATCCAGAACACCCGGGAAGGACCGGAGGGGGGCACCGGGCCCCCAGACCATAGGCCGGCGCGGCCCAGGCCCTGGCCGCGCCGCCATATGGTGTGGCCACCCCTTCGACCCTCCTGCGCCGCCTCTTCGCCTATATAAAGCCTCCGTCGCGAAAACCCTGATACGAAGAACCACGATACGGAAAACCTTCCAGAGCCGCCGCCATCGTGAAGCCAAGATCTGGGGGACAGGAGTCTCTGTTCCGGCACCCTGCCGGAGCGGGGAAGTGCCCCCGGAAGGCTTCTCCATCGACACCGCTGCCATCTCCACCGCCATCTTCATCACCGCTGCTGCTCCCATGAGGAGGGAGTAGTTCTCCATCGAGGCTCGGGGCTGTACCGGTAGCTATGTGGTTCATCTCTCTCCTATGTACTTCAATACAATAATCTCATGAGCTGCCTTACATGATTGAGATTCATATGATGATGCTTGTAATCTAGATGTCACTATGCTAGTCAAGTGAGTTTTACTTATGTGATCTCCGGAGACTCCTTGTCCCACGTGTGTAAAGGTGACGAGTGTGTGCACCGTGTGGGTCTCTTAGGCTATATTTCACAGAATACTTACTCACTGTTATGAATGGCGTAGTGAAGTGCTTATTTATATCTCTTTATGATTGCAATATGTTTTGTATCACAATTTATCTATGTGCTACTCTAGCAAAGTTATTAAAGTAGTTCTATTCCTCCTGCACGTGTGTAAAGGTGACGAGTGTGTGCACCGTGTTAGTACTTGGTTTATGCTATGATCATGATCTCTTGTAGATTGCGAAGTTAACTATTGCTATGATAATATTGATGTGATCTATTCCTCCTACATATGCATGAAGGTGACGAGTGTGCATGCTATGCTAGTACTTGGTTTAGTCTTTTGATCTATCTTACACTAAAGGTTACTAAAATATGAGCATTATTGTGGAGCTTGTTAACTCCGGCATTGAGGGTTCGTGTAATCCTACGCAATGTGTTCATCATCCAACAAAAGTGTAGAGTATGCATTTATCTATTCTGTTATGTGATCAATGTTGAGAGTGTCTGATACGTCTCCAACGTATCGATAATTTCTTGTGTTCCATGCCACATTATTGATGTTATCTACATGTTTTATGCACACTTTATATCATATTCGTGCATTTTCTGGAACTAACCTATTAACAAGATGCCGAAGTGCCGATTCTTGTTTTCTGCTGTTTTTGGTTTCAGAAATCCTAGTAAAGAAATATTCTCGGAATTGGACGAAATAAAAGCCCGGAGGCCTATTTTCTCACGAAGCTTCCAGAAGACCGAAGACGAGACGAAGAGGGGCCACGGGGGAGCCAAACCCTAGGGCGGCGCGGCCCCCCCTTGGCCGCGCGGCCCCGTGGTGTGGGCCCCCCGTGCCGCCTCTCGACTTGCCCTTCCGCCTACAAATAGCCTCCGTGACGAAACCCCCAGTGCCGAGAGCCACGATACGGAAAACATTACTGAGACGCCGTCGCCGCCGATCCCATCTCGGGGGATCCTGGAGATCGCCTCCGGCACCCTGCCGGAGAGGGGAATCATCTCCCGGAGGACTCTACGCCGCCATGGTCGCCTCCGGTGTGATGAGTGAGTAGTCTACCCCTGGACTATGGGTCCATAGCGGTAGCTAGATGGTTGTCTTCTCCCCATTGTGCTATCATTGTCGGATCTTGTGAGCTGCCTATCATGATCAAGATCATCTATATGTAATTCTATATGTTGCGTTTGTTGGGATCCGATGAATAGAGAATACTTGTTATGTTGATTATCAAAGTTATGCTTATGTGTTGTTTATGATCTTGCATGCTCTCCGTTACTAGTAGATGCTTCGGCCAAGTAGATGCTTTTAACTCCAAGAGGGAGTACTTATGCTCGATAGTGGGTTCATGCCCGCATTGACACCAGGACGAGTGACGAAAGTTCTAAGGTTGTGTTGTGCTGTTGCCACTAGGGATAAAACATTGATGCTATGTCTAAGGATGTAGTTGTTGATTACATTACGCACCATACTTAATGCAATTGTCTCGTTGCTTGCAACTTAATACTTGGAGGGGTTCGGATGATAACACTGAAGGTGGACTTTTTAGGCATAGATGCGGTTGGATGGCGGTCTATGTACTTTGTCGTAATGCCCAATTAAATCTCACTATACTCATCATGATATGTATGTGCATTGTCATGCTCTCTTTATTTGTCAATTGCCCAACTGTAATTTGTTCACCCAACATGCTGTTCGTCTTATGGGAGAGACACCTCTAGTGAACTCGTGGACCCCGGTCCAATTCTCTTTACTTGAAATACAATCTATCGCAATACTTGTTCTACTGTTTTCTGCAAACAATCATCTTCCACACAATACGGTTAATCCTTTGTTACAGCAAGCCGGTGAGATTGACAACCTCACTCGTTTCGTTGGGGCAAAGTACTTTGGTTGTGTTGTGCGGGTTCCACGTTGGCGCCGGAATCTCTGGTGTTGCGCCGCACTACGTCCCGCCGCCATCAACCTTCAACGTGCTTCTTGGCTCCTCCTGGTTCGATAAACCTTGGTTTCTTTCCGAGGGAAAACTTGCTGCTGTGCTCATCATACCTTCCTCTTGGGGTTGCCCAACGAACGTGTGAAATACACGCCATCAAGCTCTTTTTACGGCGCCGTTGCCGGGGAGATCAAGACACGCTGCAAGGGGAGTCTCCACTTCTCAATCTCTTTACTTTGTTTTTGTCTTGCTTTATTTTATTTACTACTTTGTTTGCTGCACTAAATCAAAATACAAAAAAATTAGTTACTTGTTTTACTTTACTTAATATCATGCATGTTTTTATTTCACTAGTTTGGCATAATGTACAAGAGTGAGCTTCTTATTCTATTTCCTGATTTAAAACATGGATTGTTTGATGCGAAAATTAAAAAACCTATGGAATCTTATTTGCATGCTGGTAGTAATATTAGTATGAACGCTTTGAACACCATTGTTGATAATGATATAGAAAGTTCTAAGCTTGGGGAAGCTGGTTTTCATGATATTTTTAGTCCCCCAAGCATTGAGGAGAAAATTTTCTTTGATGATACTTTGCCTCCTATTTCTGATGATGATAATGATAGTGGTCTTTTTGTGCCACCTACTATGGAGAGTAAATTTTGTTGTGATTATACTATGCCTCCTACACTTGATGAGAATAATAATGATAGCTACTTTGTTGAATTTGCTCCCACTACAACTAATAAAATTGATTATGCTTATGTGGAGAGTAATAATTTTATGCATGAGACTCATGATAAGAATGCTTTATGTGATAGTTATATTGTTGAGTTTGCTCATGATGCTACTGAAAGTTATTATGAGAGAGGAAAATATGGTTGTAGAAATTTTCATGTTACTAAAATGCCTCTCTATGTGCTGAAATTTTTGATGCTACACTTGTTTTATCTTCCTATGCTTGTTACTTTGCTCCTCATGAACTTGTTTATTTACAAGATTCCTATGCATAGGAAGCATGTTAGACTTAAATGTGTTTTGAATTTGCCTCTTGGTGCTCTCTTTTGCTTCAAATACTATTTCTTGCGAGTGCATCATTAAAACTGCTGAGCCCATCTTAATGGCTAAAAAGAAAGAACTTCTTGGGAGATAACCCATGTGTTATTTTGCTACAGTACTTTGTTTTTATTTTGTGTCTTGGAAGTTGTTTACTACTGTAGCAACCTCTCCTTATCTTAGTTTTGAGTTTTGTTGTGCCAAGTTAAGCCGTTGATAGAAAAGTAAGTACTAGATTTGGATTACTGCGCAGTTCCAGATTTCTTTGCTGTCACGAATCTGAGCCCACTGCCCTGCAGGAAGCTCAGAAAATTATGCCAATTTACGTGCATGATCCTCAGATATGTACGCAACTTTCATTCAATTTGAGCATTTTCATTTGAGCAAGTTTGGTGCCATTTTAAAATTCGTCAATACGAACTGTTCTGTTTTGACAGATTCTGCCTTTTATTTCGCATTGCCTCTTTCGCTATGTTGGATGAATTTCTTTGATCCACTAATGTCCAGTAGCATTATGCAATGTCCAGAAGTGTTAAGAATGATTGTGTCACCTCTGAATATGTCAATTTATATTGTGCACTAACCCTCTAATGAGTTGTTTCGAGTTTGGTGTGGAGGAAGTTTTCAAGGATCAAGAGAGGAGTATGATGCAACATGATCAAGGAGAGTGAAAGCTCTAAGCTTGGGGATGCACCCGGTGGTTCACCCCTGCATATATCAAGAAGACTCAAGCGTCTAAGCTTGGGGATGCCCAAGGCATCCCCTTCTTCATCGACAACATTATCAGGTTCCTCCCCTGAAACTATATTTTTATTCCATCACATCTTATGTGCTTTTTCTTGGAGCGTCGGTTTGTTTTTATTTTTGTTTTGTTTGAATAAAAAGGATCCTAGCATTCACTTTATGGGAGAGATACACACTCCGCTGTAGCATATGGACAAGTATGTCCTTGGTTTCTACTCATAGTATTCATGGCGAAGTTTCTCCTTCGTTAAATTGTTATATGGTTGGAATTGGAAAATGATACATGTAGTAATTGCTATAAATGTCTTGGGTAATGTGATACTTGGCAATTGTTGTGCTCATGTTTAAACTCTTGGATCATATGCTTTGCACCCATTAATGAAGAAATACATAGAGCATGCTAAAATTTGGTTTGCATAATTGGTTTCTCTAAGGTCTAGATAATTTCTAGTATTGAGTTTGAACAACAAGGAAGACGGTGTAGAGTTTTATAATGTTTTCAATATGTCTTTTATGTGAGTTTTGCTGCACCGGTTCATCCTTGTGTTTGTTTCTAACAAGCCTTGCTAGCCTAAACCTTGTATCGAGAGGGAATACTTCTCATGCATCCAAAATACTTGAGCCAACCACTATGCCATTTGTGTCCACCATACCTACCTACTACATGGTATTTTCCAGCCATTCCAAAGTAAATTGCTTGAGTGCTACCTTTAAAATTCCATCATTCACCTTTGCAATATATAGCTCATGGGACAAATAGCTTAAAAACTATTGTGGTATTGAATATGTAATTATGCACTTTATCTCTTATTAAGTTGCTTGTTGTGCGATAACCATGTTTACTGGGGAACGCCATCAACTCATTGTTGAATTTCATGTGAGTTGCTATGCATGTTCGTCTTGTCCGAAGTAAGGACGATCTACACCGAGTTGAATGGTTTGAGCATGCATATTGTGAGAGAAGAACATTGGGCCGCTAACTAAAGCCATGTTCCATGGTGGAAGTTTCAGTTTTGGACAAACATCCTCAAATCTCTAATGAGAAAAGAATTAATTGTTGTTGAATGCTTAAAGCATTAAAAGAGGAGTCCATTATCTGTTGTCTATGTTGTCCCGGTATGGATGTCTAAGTTGAGAATAATCAAAAGCGAGAAATCCAAATGCGAGCTTTCTCCTTAGACCTTTGTACAGGCGGCATAGAGGTACCCCTTTGTGATACTTGGTTAAAGCATATGTATTGCGGTGATAATCCAGGTAGTCCAAGCTAATTAGGACAAGGTGCGAGCACTATTAGTACACTATGCATGAGGCTTGCAACTTATAAGATATAATTTACATGATGCATGTGCTTTATTACTACCGTTGAAAAAATTGTTTCATGTTTTCAAAATCAAAGCTCTAGCACAAATATAGCAATCGATGTTTTTCCTCTATGAGGACCATTCTTTTACTTTCAATGTTGAGTCAGTTCACCTATTTCTCTCCACCTCAAGAAGCAAACACTTGTGTGAACTGTGCATTGATTCCTACATATTCGCTTATTGCACTTATTATATTACTCTATGTTGACAATATCCATGAGATATACATGTTACAAGTTGAAAGCAACCGCTGAAACTTAATCTTCTTTTGTGTTGCTTCAATACCTTTACTTTGAATTATTGCTTTATGAGTTAACTCTTATGCAAGACTTATTGATGCTTGTCTTGAAGTGCTATTCATGAAAAGTCTTTGCTTTATGATTCACTTGTTTACTCATGTCATCATCATTGTTTTGATCGCTGCATTCTCTACATATGCTTTACAAATAGTATGATCAAGTTTATGATGGCATGTCACTCCGAAATTATCTTTGTTATCGTTTTACCTCGCTCGGGACGAGCAGAACTAAGCTTGGGGATGCTGATACGTCTCCAACGTATCGATAATTTCTTGTGTTCCATGCCACATTATTGATGTTATCTACATGTTTTATGCACACTTTATATCATATTCGTGCATTTTCCGGAACTAACCTATTAACAAGATGCCGAAGTGCCGATTCTTGTTTTCTGCTGTTTTTGGTTTCAGAAATCCTAGTAAAGAAATATTCTCGGAATTGGACGAAATAAAAGCCCAGAGGCCTATTTTCTCACGAAGCTTCCAGAAGACCGAAGACGAGACGAAGAGGGGCCACGGGGGAGCCAAACCCTAGGGCGGCGCGCCCCCCCCTGGCCGCGCGGCCCCGTGGTGTGGGCCCCCCGTGCCGCCTCTCGACTTGCCCTTCCGCCTACAAATAGCCTCCGTGACGAAACCCCCGGTACCGAGAGCCACGATACGGAAAACATTATCGAGACGCCGTCGCCGCCGATCCCATCTCGGGGGATCCCGGAGATCGCCTCCGGCACCCTGCCGGAGAGGGGAATCATCTCCCGGAGGACTCTACGCCGCCATGGTCGCCTCCGGTGTGATGAGTGAGTAGTCTACCCCTGGACTATGGGTCCATAGCGGTAGCTAGATGGTTGTCTTCTCCCCATTGTGCTATCATTGTCGGATCTTGTGAGCTGCCTATCATGATCAAGATCATCTATATGTAATTCTATATGTTGCGTTTGTTGGGATCCGATGAATAGAGAATACTTGTTATGTTGATTATCAAAGTTATGCTTATGTGTTGTTTATGATCTTGCATGCTCTCCGTTACTAGTAGATGCTCCGGCCAAGTAGATGCTTTTAACTCCAAGAGGGAGTACTTATGCTCGATAGTGGGTTCATGCCCGCATTGACACCGGGACGAGTGATGAAAAGTTCTAAGGTTGTGTTGTGCTTGTTGCCACTAGGGATAAAACATTGATGCTATGTCTAAGGATGTAGTTGTTGATTACATTACGCACCATACTTAATGCAATTGTCCGTTGCTTGCAACTTAATACTTGGAGGGGGTTCGGATGATAACTCGAAGGTGGACTTTTTAGGCATAGATGCGGTTGGATGGCGGTCTATGTACTTTGTCGTAATGCCCAATTAAATCTCACTATACTCATCATGATATGTATGTGCATTGTCATGCTCTCTTTATTTGTCAATTGCCCAACCGTAATTTGTTCACCCAACATGCTGTTCGTCTTATGGGAGAGACACCTCTAGTGAACTGTGGACCCCGGTCCAATTCTCTTTACTGAAATACAATCTATCGCAATACTTGTTCTATCGTTTTCTCGCAAACAATCATCTTCCACACAATACGGTTAATCCTTTGTTACAGACAAGCCGGTGAGATTGACAACCTCATCTGTTTCGTTGGGGCAAAGTACTTTGGTTGTGCTGTGCAGGTTCCACGTTGGCGCCGGAATCTCTGGTGTTGCGCCGCACTACGTCCCGCCGCCATCAACCTTCAACGTGCTTCTTGGCTCCTCCTGGTTCGATAAACCTTGGTTTCTTTCTGAGGGAAAACTTGCTGCTGTGCTCATCATACCTTCCTCTTGGGGTTGCCCAACGAACGTGTGAAATACACGCCATCAGTGTCCACTAGTGAAAGTGTAATCCCTAGGCCTTGTTCCTAAATACTGCTATCGCTGCTTGTTTACTGTTTTACTGCGTTACTACTGCTGCGTTACTACTACTGCGTTACTACTGCTTGTTTACTGTCCTGGGTAAAGCACTTTTCTGGTGCCGTTGCTACTACTTATTCATACCACCTGTATTTCACTATCTCTTCGCCGAACTAGTGCACCTATTAGGTGTGTTGGGGACACAAGAGACTTCTTGCTTTGTTGTTGCAGGGTTGCTTGAGAGGGATATCTTTGACCTCTTCCTCCCTGAGATCGATAAACCTTGGGTGATCCACTTAAGGGAAACTTGCTGCTGTTCTACAAACCTCTGCTCTTGGAGGCCCAACACTGTCTACAAGAATAGAAGCTCCCGTAGACATCACTCCACAAGGTTTGCTACTTTTCTCTCATCTCCACATGGCATGAAATTCCAAATATTCTATTTACCCATTGCTGAATATGGGCAGCCATGTGCCTTTTTCAAGTTGTAAATAGGTGGGTTTCCTGCAATGTAATTGATGTACGCTTGTACATGAATTCTTTTATATCTCAAAGAAATATGATTGCCCAAAATCTAATTGGTACAAAGTTGGTTTTTATACAGAGAGTTTTGATGAAACACATGCCTGGATTTCTGGATGATATATGACTGAACAGTGCTATCGTCTATAACAATATACAGTATGATGCTTGGCTCCTAGAGCACCTGTAAGTTCGATCATATCTAACCAGAGAGAGGGGGACGAATCTACTGTTATGGTTCATAATACTAACTTCATCTAGGCATCCATACCAGCCATGTACACTACTTCAAATTGTACTTGGTAGCAAAGTTGTCTTAATTTTTTTGCTTAAAAAAGTCTGAATTTTGGCCAGTCACACGATCATGCAGCCCTACAAGAATTTGCAGTTGTGAAGTGGCAGAACCAATGTATTAGTTGCCCCGGTAGTTAAATGTTGTGGTGTATCTAATGTGCCTTGTATTGCTTACATTTGTATTCTTCCTTTTAAGGCCTCAGAATGATGCATGTGAATTATATAATTTTAGATTCTTCAACTTAAGTTTGTAACTTTGCAAGTTGCCGAGATGCAAGCTATTTCTCAGATTGGTACTGATATGAAGTGCTGCTGGTATATGGTAGAAAGGGAAGTTTGAGGGAGGTTATGAAAATAGCGTAGTTTGTGTGTGAGATGTATGAAATCCAACAAAGTAATACAAAGTAACTTTCCTTGATCTAGCATAGTTACTATTTGTTGAAACAAAGTAATACAAATTAACTTTCCTTGATCTAGCATAGCTAATTATAAGTTATTTTAATTAGGTAGTTGGGGCGAGATCTGATGTTGAATACAGCTCCATGCGTCCAAGGTATGAGGAAGAGACTTATCATGCTAAGACATATAAAGTGAAATTAATGTGTATTAAAGATCCATGAAATACTTCTGGAATACCAAACGGAATTCTTTTGAACTTATGTTTATAAATAATGTTTAACATATTTGACTTTACCCACTTCTGCTGGTGGTTATATATATTCTGGTACATACATAGTTTTGCCGTCACATGAGAAATATAGTACCCTCAATTAATTTGTAGTAGATATGTAACCGAAATAAAGGAAAATGGCCGGTAAGATGGTAACACAATCGTTTTTTGGAGACATAGAAGGTTTTATTTTGAAACACATATTATTTTTGTTTGACGGGAGAAGACATTTCATTAACGGATAATAGCAGACTGGGTAGCAGGATCCAAAAAATGTAATACAAGGTTCGTAACCACATGGCCAGTATGCATTAGGAATACATAAAGCAAATGTTATATCACAGTAGGAGTTTTTATTTGTACGAAAAGTTATTTATTGGAAGCACAAAGACATCAAGGCACATGTTTGTTTTCTCCATTGCAAAGACTTCATGGCACATATTTTTATTTATTCATCCTTTCCAAATCAAGGTTTTCATGAGGTAATGTCTTCTGAGGTATTGATGAACAATTTTTTTTGCTAGAAGATTTATTTCCATTAGTTGCTTACCAACACGCCTGGAGTAGATGGTCCAGGGATCTTATCGACAAGGTGCCAACAATTGACTGAATTGTACTACATCAGGAGAAAGGGCAAGGTAGCGTTTCTTATTAGTTTCTCATTTTTCTTTCTTTACCTTTGATGCTTCATTTGTCTGTTTGACTAGGTAGATACGTATTTGTCTTATTTTAGGTAGCAGAACATGTAAATTTACAATGCAGGAGAGGAAGGAAATTTACCAAATACTGGTCTGAACTTTGTACACCAGAATTCTCTTCTCTGCATGTTTTGTTTTGGCCACAACGAAATACTCATACCGACATGGAGTACACCTAGAAAATACTGGAGTCTAAACTCGGAAGACATGGGGTCTTACCTCAGATATTTTTGTGCTGTAGCTATTAAATATTTCTACAAACACTATAAACGGAAATGTGTAAATAGTAAATACAGTGCCTTAGTACACATGTCAATTGAATGTGTTATATAACGTCGTTCAAGCCTGTAAATGAGAACTCTTCATTATGTAGGGATGTACATATGTTTGTATTTTTACCATGCTTCGTTCATCCTTTTTGAACATATTTGTTTTGGTGTTCATACGGTTCTGCAGTGTTGCAAGTGCTTCATGTATACTACCCGAGATATAGGTATATGGGGGATTTACTAGCACGCCGAGAGGCTCATGGCACAACAGGTATCATTGAATTCCTTGGCTTTTTAGTTGATGTACCATTGCGCCACGAGTGCTAGCTAGAAATTGGCCGACTATGCTTATATGGACTTGAATAAGCAATTAGGAGCAATAGGGGCGGAGAATTTTTCAAAAAGGTGAGATATTGTATGGTGCATATGCTTTAACATTAGCTGGATTGATTCTGAAATGGAGAGCAAACACATGGCGAGGAATTAGCTGAAGGTCAACAATGTCTTTCTCGATCTGGCAGCCTCTGACTAAAGTGCACCTGCAAAGTCGACCCCTCGAAACAGCTACTAGCTGGAAGTTTGGATCCCTTCACTCATATTTGCTTATTTGCCCTGTAAGAATTTATTGCATACGTTCATGTTGTCATGTTCAAGCTAGCTTTGCTGTTAAACTTCATGTCGGTATGGAACCATTCTCTCAAGTCTAAGTCTCTATTGTGAACAATAGTTAGAGTATTATTTATGTGTAATACATGCATTGTCTAGGTTGTTCCCCTTCAACAAATGTCTTTTTGGCAATATAAATATAGAAGTGAGGAGGAAGGAGCACATGTTTTCATCAAGTGCAAGGAGGTTAACCTGGTGTGTGGCGAAAGCACTACATATCGTATGGCAAATATCAGAGCAATTGAGGAATCAACTGATGACTACTTGCTGGAGGAACCAGAATAGTACCCATGAATGACATATTCCTTTCTCGATTGAAGATGTTGCTCAGAAGACTTGATGTTATTCTATACATATGCATTAAGAAATAAAATTTAAGACCCGTGGCAACGCACGGGCATTTATACTAGTTCACAACAAAAGAGCTAATCATACATTTCAGAGGCCGGGGTTTTCTCCCCTTTTAGAAAAAGAACTAATCATACATTTCAATGAAAATTCAATTAGGAAATGCCTGTGATATTTACAACATCCATAACATCATACAATTCACAGTTAATGGCTTAATGCCTGGCACTACCAGTAGTTCCCGCAGCTGCAGGCACCACGCCTGAACCGGTGGAAACGGTTCCGGTCTCTGACGACGACCTCCCTCCCGAAGATCTCCGATATCAGCGCGCTGTACGCGTGACACTCTTTGCTCATCCGGAGGTTGGTGACGACCCTCACCGGAGTCCCTTCCGGCGTGCTGAGCAGGCCGAACGCCATTGCCAGCTTCTGGCTGTGCGCGGCGACGGCGCGCAGCTTCTCCTCGTCGTTGACGTCCAGCGCCACATCCGTCGTGTCGGGCTTGTACCCCTCGAACCGGAGCTGCCACTCCATCTGGTGGAGCATCTCGTAGATGTCGGCCGTCCGAGGATGCGACCGGTCCTGAGACACGAACCGGTGCATCCTGCCGTGCACCTCCACGGCGCTCAAGCCCTGCGCCTGCGCTAGGCCCCTGTCCACCGCCTGCACCCGGAGCGCCGCCGCCGCGTCCCAGTTCTTGGCGCTGGCGTGCATGTCCGCGACGATTATGTAGTCGCCGGCGTTAGCTGCGCCGCCGAGGCGCGCCAGCTCCCTCAGCGCGCGTTCGGCGTGCTCAATGTCACCGTGGATCCGGCAGGCGTTGAGCAGGCTCCGCCATGCCGAGTCTGTCGGACCCGTGGGCATGTTCCCGATGAGTGCGCGCGCCTCTTCCAGCCTCCCGGCGCGGGCCAAGAGGTCCACCATGCAGCCGTAGTGCTGCGCGTTGGGAGCCACAATGTGCTCCAGCCGCATCCGGTCGAAGCACCGGAGCCCTTCGTCGAGCAGCCCGGAGCGGCTGCAAGCGTTCAGCACGCCGACGTACACGGCCTCGTCGGGCCTGTGTCCCTCACTGACCATCGCGTCGAACACCTGCAGCGCCTTCCGCCCGTCCCCGTGCAGCGCCAAACCGGACACCATGGCGCTGTACGTCCAGACGTTCTTCCCGCCGCCCATCCCGTCGAACACCGCCGTCGCCTTCTCGATGCAGCCGCACTTGGCGTACATGTCCACCATGGACGTCTCCATGAACGTGTTGAGCCTCGCCGTGTTCCTCAGCAGCGCGCAGTGGACGCTCCGGCCGACGTCGTAGGCGCCCAGGTGGGCGCACGCCGAGAGCGCGCTCACCATGGAGCTTTCGTCGGGCCTCCACCCGTCGCGCGCCATCGCGCCGAACGCCTCGAGGCACTCAGCCCACAGCCCGGCCCTCGTGTACGCGGCGAGCAGCGCGCTCCAGGACGCCGCCGTCCTCTCCCCGGCCTCCATCTGCTCGAACGCCCGGCGCGCCAGCTCCGCCTCGCCGCACTTGCCGTAGAAGCTGATGAGGCTGTTCTGCACGTGCTCGTTGTGCCGGGAGAAGCCGAGCTTCGTGGCGTGTCCCTGCAGCTGCCTCCCTTGTCGCGAGGCGGCGAGCTGCGCGCACGCCTTGAGGACGAACGGGAACGTGTAGCCGTCGGGATCGACGCCGTTGTGCAGCATGTCGACGTACAGCCGCAGCGCGGCCGCGGGGTCGCGGGCACCGACGACGTGGCCGCGCATCAGGGTGTTGTAGTCGAACGCCTCCGGGTCGTCGAGCGTGGCGAAGATGGCCGCCGCGTACTGCATGCTGCCCGGCCAGTCCCCGAGCGCGCACGCCGCGAGGAGCGGCCGCGCGTGCCGCGGGGAGCGGTCGAGGCCGAGCTTGACGTGCCGCGCGTGCGCCTTCCGGACCTCGTCCAGGCCACCACGCGCCGAGACCGTGGTGCAGCATGGCGCCTGCTCCAGCGCCTGCGTCGACGGCGCCGGCGCGGCGGTGGTTCTTGGCGTGGCGACCTGGTGCTGAGAGTGGGGGAGCACTAGACCTCCCACCATGGGCGTGCAGGGCAACACGGGCTATGAGAATGAGACCACCATTCTCGCGACTGCAACGAGTGGCTACATGGAGATCGAGAGTCCACAGCCACAAGAACTAGTAACCGCAAGGAGTGAAGATCCAATGTCCCTATCCCCGGACTGAGTAAATTGTAATCCTGCTATCTAGCTCACGGCTCACTCAGCTTCGTCGTTCTTCACTCGGCGTGGACATGGAACTGCTCCGGGGTGGGGACTAGCTTGGAAGGATTTCGTGGCTAGGAAGCGGTGCTGGGATTTTCATGGGTTGTGGAGTGTCATCCAGGGGTTGGAGCGGACAAATGGCTGCTGGGCAGAGTCGATGGTGAGACGGAATTGATCTTTTTGGGTGAGGATAAGGTTCATGAGCAACCAGCGACAGGAGGATGCCACTATGCCAGGATGGCACCCCGGGCCATACTCTGAAGGTCTAATCACTGTTGTTTGTGTATCCTCCGTTTCATATTAGTTCTCGTAAATTCTTTGTCTGAATCTAGGACAACTAACATTGATCGGAGGGGATATTTAGATTATTTTAGGGTTAAGTATAACGGTTTTGCTACGTCTCAGTCAACTGAGATTTTCTTAAGTCTGAGTCAATTACAAAAAAGTGCTTGAACTGCACTTTTCTGTCAAAAAAGTGCAATTGCACTTTTCTGCCAGAAATGTGCAACTGAACCGAGTTGCACTTTTTTTAAAACTGCAGTTGCACTTTTCTGAGTTGACTGAGACTTAAGAAATTCTCAATCAACTTAGACATAGACACACCCTAAGTATAATTAGTGTAGGAACGTACTTGGAGTGCGCTTCCCTTCCCACCACGAGGGTGAATAGGTGATTAAAAATAATTACAACTTTAGCTGTAACAAATTTGAAAATATATGCGTTTAATTGACCAAACACAAACCTAAATATAATAGGCTCAACTAGGTGCACCAATAACTTATGTTAAAGACAAGATTAAACACTTATGTGATAGCAAGTTATAACAAGATAAATACAAAGCTTCAACTCAATGGTTATCCAAGATAAATACATAGCTAAAAAGCAGGGTACACGAATAACCTGGAGCAATACGAGAGAAAGAACAAAGAAGAAGATTAACAAAGTACACCAAGATCAAGATCTAAAGGATTCTTTTCACGGTTCACGTAGAAGAGAGATTGATGTAGTAGTAGTAGATCTAGATCTCTTTTCTCTTTCACCTAACGAGATGCAAAAAAAACAGAGAGATTAGGAGATGGCAAGCTTTAGAAGTTAAACAATTAATGGAGGGGGAAACTTGCTCAAAGTATTGAGAACCATTGGGGAAGAAGACCCATAAATATGTTCCCCGGGATCCAACTACTATGCATAAAAAATGCGACCCGAAGCTTTCGGGCATGCCACATAACTTTTCCGGGGCACTTAGGTGCCCAATGGAGATTTCCCTAGACACCCTAGAGGTTTTCCCCGGATTTTTCTCCAAAACTCCACCTCCACCGGAATTTCCGAGTAGACCAACACAGAAATAACAATATCTTATGCATGCAAAATCCATTTTTGATGCATTCAGGGTTGTTGGAGAAATAACAATAAGCTTTATATCTTCATGCAGAGAAACACGAAATAACAACAAAAGGAGGATACAAATCCAAGATTAAAGGTTTGAACTCTATAAAATAAGAACCGACAAAACCTCCAACATAAAGAACATAATAAGTTTTTCATATATATGAAATCAGTTTTTAATGAAGTTAGAGCTAGTCTTGAAGAAAACAGTGAACTGTAAATCCTAACATGCATAATAAAAGCCAAATAATAACAAAGAAGAATGATGTCAAGACTGTAAGGGTTCGAGCTCTCTACGAACGATGTGATCGATCAAGCTACACACATGAGAGCACCATGATAGTATGACTATCAATCCTATAACCCGGAATCTTACAACCACATTCAGACCAGTAAAATAGAAAAACTCTCAAGGTCGGCGCATATCCCACTTGAAAGGATCGAACGCCTTACCGAGAGGGGAGTTGAATAGGTGCCACCCAATTTTTATTTCTTTTTCAATTAAGGATTGACACAAAGGAATTCTCTTGATATGCAACTATGTGAATTTACCTAGATGACAAGATACACAACTAAGTAAGATATCACTAAGCAAGATATAGTAATGCAATAAGGGATAGAGGTAACCGAGAGTGGAGCACACGGAGATACAAGGGATGCCCGTAGTTCCTTGAAGGGAAGTACGTCTACGTTGGAGGGGTGTGGTTGCCACAAAGGCCTAACCAACGCCACAAAGGCCTCACCCTATTCTCCGGTGAGCAAAACCACAAAGGCCTAGTGAAAGAGTATTTCATGACCTCTAATGTTTTGTGTGTTTGACAACAACATCGGCTATTGTTTAATGAGTTGCTAAGTGTTGCAGAAAGTCTACTCTGTTTGCCCCTGCCAAAATTCGAGCGGCACTGCCGCTGTCCAGGGCGGCACTGCCGCTGCTCTTGGCGGCACTACCGCTGCCATGGCAGCACATCGAGTGATCGACGGCACTACCGCCCATTTTCAGTGGCACTACCGCTGAAGACGCTCCAACGGGCATATTCTGCAGGGTGGTATAAATAGGACATTTCCCCTACCTTGGAAAGTAGCTCAAACCTTCAAGTCTTCTTCCACCATTGCTAAGCCACCAAGAACTCAAAAATCATCAGATCTCCTCCCTCAACCACCCAAATCTCTTGAGCTTTGGAGAATCGAAGGAGAAGACCCCGATCTACATCTTCACCAAAGCGATTTGCATTTCCCCCTCATTTTTTTGAGAGCCCTTGCCAGTGTTCCTCTATGGAAACCCTAGCTGTTTGTGGTTGATTTGTTCTTGTTGCTGTTGTGTTGTTACAGATATTGGGAGCCTCCAATTCGGTTGTGGATGTGTGCCCCAAGTACCTTGTAAAGGCCCAATTTCCGCCTCGAGGAAATCCCTTAGTGGAAGTGGGCTAGGCCTTTGTGGCGTTGCTCACAGGAGACCTGAGTGAGGCCTTTGTGGCGTTGGTCTGGCCTTCATGGCAACCACACTCCACCAAACGTAGACGTACTTCCCCTCAAAAGGAAGGAACTATGGGAATCATCTCTGTGTCTCCGCATGCTCCACTCTCGGTTACCTCTATCCTTATTAGCTCCCCTATATATTGTCTAGCTATATATTGCTTAGTAGTTGATCTTGTCATATAGGTAAATTCACATAGTTGCATATCTAGATAATTTACCTTTTTGTCAAGCCTAAATTGAAAAAGAAATAAAAATTGGTTAGCACCTATTCACCCCCCCCCCTCTATGTGCGGCATACGATCCTTTCACCTAGCTCACATGTCCACTAAGGGATTTCCTCTAGGCGTAAACCGGGTCTTTACAAGGTTCTTGGGGCGCACATCCACAACTGAATTGGAGGCTCCCAAAGGAAACACTAGCAAAAGGGCCCTCAAGCAAATGAGGAGGAAATGCAAATCGCTTCGGTGAAGATGTAGATCTGGGTATTCTCCTTAGATTCTCCAAAGATCAAGAGCTTTGGGTGGTTGAGGGAGGAGATACGATGATTTCCATGGCTCGGCTTTATGGTGTGTTCTTGGAGAGAAGGAGCAACTTTCCAAGGTAGAAGAAGGGTCCCTTAAATATCCCTCAGCCAAATCTGCCCGTTGGAGATGTTTCAGTGGCAGTGCCGACCTCCAAACCCCAGCAGTGCCGCCCTGTAGAAACCTAGGGGATTTGGTCGAAAGTGTCTAGGCGGCAGTTGATACGTCTCCAACGTATCTATAATTTCTTATGTTCCATGCTAGTTTTATGACAATACCTACATGTTTTATTCATACTTTATATCGTTTTGATGCATTTTCCGGTACTAACCTATTAACAAGATGCCAAAGCGCTGATACGTCTCAAACGTATCTATAATTTCTTATGTTCCATGCTACTTTTTATGATGATACTCACATGTTTTATACACATTATATGTCATGCATTTTCCGGCACTAACCTATTGACGAGATGCCGAAGAGCCAGTTGCTGTTTTCTGCTGTTTTTGATTTCAGAAATCCTACAAAGGAAATATTCTCGGAATTGGACGAAATCAACGCCCAGGGTCTTATTTTTCCACGAAGCTTCCAGAAGACCGAAAGGATTACGAAGTGGGGCGACGAGGCGACACCACGCCAGGGCCGCGCGGCCAAGGGTGGGGCCGCGCCGCCCTAGTGTGTGGGCCCCTCGTGTCGCCCCTAAACCTACCCTTCCGCCTACTTAAAGCCTTCGTCGCGAAAACCCCAGTACCGAGAGCCACGATACGGAAAACCTTCCAGAGACGCCGCCGCCGCCAATCCCATCTCGGGGGATTCAGGAGATCGCCTCCGGCACCCTTTGGAGAGGGGAATCATCTCCCGGAGGTCTCTTCATCACCATGATCGCCTCCGGATCGATGTGTGAGTAGTTCACCCCTGGACTATGGGTCCATAGCAGTAGCTAGATGATTGTCTTCTCCTCATTGTGCTATCATGTTAGATCTTCTGAACTGCCTATCATGATCAAGATCATCTATTTGTAATGCTACATGTTGTGTTTGTTGGGATCCGATGAATATTGAATACTATGTCAAGTTGATTATCAATCTATCATATATGTTGTTTATGTTCTTGCATGCTCTCCGTTTCTACTAGAGGCTCTGGCCAAGTTGATACTTGTGACTCCAAGAGGGAGTATTTATGCTCGATAGTGGGTTCATGCCTCCATTGAATCTGGGACGATGACGAGAAAGTTCTAAGGTTGTGGATGTGCTGTTGCCACTAGGGATAAAACATCGATGCTTTGTCTAAGGATATTTGTGTTGATTACATTACGCACCATACTTAATGCAATTGTCTGTTGTTTGCAACTTAATACTGGAAGGGGTTCGGATGATAACCTGAAGGTGGACTTTTTAGGCATAGATGCATGCTGGATAGCGGTGTATGTACTTTGTCGTAATGCCCTGATTAAATCTCATAGTACTCATCATGATATATGTATGTGCATTGTTATGCCTTCTTTATTTGTCAATTGCCCAACTATAATTTGTTCACCCAACATGCTATTTATCTTATGGGAGAGACACCACTAGTGAACTGTGGATCCCGGTCCATTCTTTACATCTGAAATACAATCTACTGCAATACTTGTTCTTTACTGTTCTTCGCAAACAAACATCATCATCCACACTATACATCTAATCCTTTGTTTTCAGCAAGCCGGTGAGATTGACAACCTCACTGTTACGTTGGGGCAAAGTACTTTGATTGTGTTGTGCAGGTTCCACGTTGGCGCTGGAATCCCTGGTGTTGCGCCGCACTACACTCCGCCACCAACAACCTTCACGTGTTCCTTGACTCCTACTGGTTCGATAACCTTGGTTTCTTACCGAGGGAAAACTTGCTGCTGTACGCATCACACCTTCCTCTTGGGGTTCCCAACGGACGTGTGTCTCACGCGCCATCAAGCATATTTTCTGGCGCCGTTGCCGGGGAGATCAAAACACGCTGCAAGGGGAGTCTCCCACATCCAATCTCTTTACTTTGTTTTTGTCTTGCTTTACTTTATTTTATTTACTGCTTTGTTTGCTCTTTATATCAAAAATACAAAAAAAATTAGTTGCTAGATTTACTTTATTTACTGTCTTGTTCTCCATATTAAAAACACAAAAAAATTAGTTACTTGCATTTACTTTATTTACCTTTTGTTTATTTCATCATGTTTCCTCGTAAATACACTCTAAAAGACATACCGGTGGGACGAGGGTCTATAATTGGAAGAGATAATATAGAAGATTTTTTCACTCATGTTAGTACAGCTGAAGATTTTGAAGATAGACACTTGGTAGAACTTGGTCCTACTTATGAAATTGCTGCTGCTTCTTTAGTACACATGTTGGAAACTAAATTTGTTAATCTCAATCATATAATTCAACATATGTTTCTTACACTCTGTGATATGGAGGAAGGAGAAAAGAAAGATTTTGTCTTAGAAACCCTTCTTAAAGAATTTGGTGGTGTAGCAAGAGAGGCTAGAAAAGTCTTTATTAAATATAAGATGCTTGGTTCTTATACCAACTTTGCTAGTACCCTTGAAAAAATGGAAAAAGATAGAATAAAGTACACTAATAAAGTTAATTGTGAAGGGGAGATTAAGACATCAATACCTTGCAAGCTCCTAGGAATGCATGAAGCTCTAGAAAATAACTATGGTTGGCTTGTTCCTGAAAATTTGTTTGACGAGAATAGCAAGCCTAAGAGTAATGAAAAAGGAGCCTCCGAAACTTACATAGATAAGATACAATGCATAGTTGAGAAAACTCCAAACTCCTCTGTTGATGCTTCATCTCTCGACAATACTTGATTCACACTTTCTGCGCCTAGCTGAAAGGCGTTAAAGAAAAGCGCTTATGGGAGACAACCCATTATTTTACTTCTGCACTTTTGTTTTATATTTGAGTCTTGGAAGTTCTTAATACTGTAGCAACCTCTCATTATCTTTATTTTATTGCATTGTTGTGCCAAGTAAAGTCTTTGATAGTAAAGTCAATACTAGATTTGGATTACTGCGCAGGAACAGATTTCTTGTTGTCACGAAATTGAGCCGCCCCTGCTGTAGAAAATTTAGAAAAATCTGCCAATTTACGTGCGTGATCCTCAATGTACGCAACTTTCATTCAATTTGGGCATTTTCGTCTGAGCAAGTTAAGTGCCCCAGAAAAATTCGTCTTTACGGATCGTTCGTTTTGACAGATTCTGCCTTTTATTTCGCATTGCCTGTTTTGCTATGTTTGATGGATTTCTTTGTTCCATTAACTTTCGGTAGCTTTGTGCAATGTCCGAAGTGTTAAGAATGATTATCTCACCTCTGAATATATGAATTTTCAATTATGCACTAACCCTCTAATGAGTTTGTTTCGAGTTTGGTGTGGAGGAAGTTTTCAAGGGTCAAGAGAGGAGGATGATACAATATGATCAAGAAGAGTGAAAAGTCTAAGCTTGGGGATGCCCCGTGGTTCATCCCCGCATATTTTAAGAAGACTCAAGCATCTAAGCTTGGGGATGCCCAAGGCATCCCTTCTTCATCGACAACTTATCGGGTCACCTCTAGTGAAACTATATTTTTATTCCGTCACATCTTATGTGCTTTACTTGGAGCGTCTGTTTGTTTTTGTTTGAATAAAATCGGATCCTAGCATTCTTTGTTTGGGAGAGAGACACGCTCCGCTGTTTCGTATGAACACATATGTTCTTAGCTTTATTCTTAATGTTCATGACGAAGGTTGAAACTGCTTCGTTCATTGTTATATGGTTGGAAACAGAAAATACTGCATGTGGTAAATGGTATAATGTCTTGAATAATTTGATACTTGGCAATTGTTGTGCTCATATAGATCATGTTTAAGCTCTTGCATCATGTACTTTGTACCCATTAATGAAGAACTACATAGAGCTTGATAAAATTTGGTTTGCATGATTGGTCTCTAGAGTCTAGATATTTTCTGGTTAAAGTGTTTGAACAACAAGGAGACGATGTAAAGTCTTATAATGCTTACAATATGTTCATATGTGAGTTTTGCTGCATCGTTTTATACTTGAGTTTGCTTCAAACAACCTTGCTAGCCTAGCCTTGTATTGAGAGGAATTCTTCTCGTGCATCCAAATCCTTGAGCCAAAAACTATGCCATTTGTGTCCACCATACCTACCTACTACATGGTATTTCTCTGCCATTCCAAAGTACATTACTTGAGTGATACCTTTAAAAATTCTATTCTTTGTCTTTACAATATATAGCTCATGGGAAAATAGCCTTAAAAACTATTGTGGTGAAGAATATGTAGCTATGTATCTTATTTCTTAATAAGTTGCTTGTTGAGCGGTAACCATGTTTCTGGGGACGCCATCAACTTTTACCTTTGTTGAATATCATGTGAGTTGCTATGCATGTTCGTCTTGTCTGAAGTAAGGGCGATTTTCATGATCAAATGGTTTGAGTATGCATATTGTTAGAGAAGAACATTGGGCCGCTAATTAAAGCCATGATTCATGGTGGAAGTTTCAGTTTGGACAATTAATCCTCAATCTCTTATGAGAATTTTATCTCGTTGTTGAATGCTTATGCATTAAAGAGGAGTCCATTATCTGTTGTCTATGTTGTCCCGGTATGGATGTCTATGTTGAGAATAATCAAAAGCGAGAAATCCAATGCGAGCTTTCTCCTTAGACCTTTGTACAGGCGGCATAGAGGTACCCCTTTGTGAAACTTGGTTGAAACATATGCTATGCAATGATAATCCATGTTAATCCAAGCTAATTAGGACAAGGTGTGAGCACTATTGGTATAATATGCATGAGGCTTGCAACTTATAGGATATCTTATACATAACACATATGATTTATTGCTACCGTTGACAAAATTGTTTCTATGTTTTCAAAATGAAAAGCTCTAGCACAAAAATAGTAATCCATGCTTCCCTCTGCGAAGGGCCAATCTTTTACTTTATTGTTGAGTCAGTTTACCTACTTCTTTCTATCTTAGAAGCAAACACTTGTATGGACTGTGTGCATTGATTCTTACATGTTTACCTATTGCACTTGTTATATCACTTTGTGTTGACAATTATCCATGAGATAAATATGTTGAAGTTGAAAGTAACCGCTGAAAATTATATCTTCCTTTGTGTTGTTTCAAAGCTTTCTACTAAGAATTTATTGCTTTATGAGTAACTCTTATGCAAGTCTTATTGATGCTTGTCTTGAAAGTACTATTCATGAAAAGTCTTTGCTATATGATTCATTTGTTTACTCATTGTCTTCACCGTTGCTTCGAATCGCTGCATTCATCTCATATGCTTTACAATAGTATTGATCAAGATTATGATAGCATGTCACTTCGAAATTATCTTTGTTATCGTTTACCTACTCGAGGACGAGTAGGAACTAAGCTTGGGGATGCTTGATACGTCTCAAACGTATCTATAATTTCTTATGTTCCATGCTACTTTTATGATGATACTCACATGTTTTATACACATTATATGTCATTATTATGCATTTTCCGGCACTAACCTATTGACGAGATGCCGAAGAGCCAGTTGTTGTTTTCTGCTGTTTTTGGATTCAGAAATCCTACAAAGGAAATATTCTCGGAATTGGACGAAATCAACGCCCAGGGTCTTATTTTTCCACGAAGCTTCCAGAAGACCGAAAGGATTACGAATTGGGGCGACGAGGCGAGGCCACGCCAGGGCCGCGCGGCCAAGGGTGGGGCGGCGCCGCCCTAGTGTGTGGGCCCCTCGTGTCGCCCCTAAACCTACCCTTCCGCCTACTTAAAGCCTTCGTCGCGAAAACCCCAGTACCGAGAGCCACGATACGGAAAACCTTCCAGAGACGCCGCCGCCGCCAATCCCATCTCGGGGGATTCAGGAGATCGCCTCCGGCACCCTGCCGGAGAGGGGAATCATCTCCCGGAGGTCTCTTCATCACCATGATCGCTCCGGATCGATGTGTGAGTAGTTCACCCCTGGACTATGGGTCCATAGCAGTAGCTAGATGGTTGTCTTCTCCTCATTGTGCTATCATGTTAGATCTTGTGAGCTGCCTATCATGATCAAGATCATCTATTTGTAATGCTACATGTTGTGTTTGTTGGGATCCGATGAATATTGAATACTATGTCAAGTTGATTATCAATCTATCATATATGTTGTTTATGTTCTTGCATGCTCTCCGTTGCTAGTAGAGGCTCCGGCCAAGTTGATACTTGTGACTCCAAGAGGGAGTATTTATGCTCGATAGTGGGTTCATGCCTCCATTGAATGCGGGACGAGTGACGGAAAGTTCTAAGGTTGTGGATGTCTTGTTGCCACTAGGGATAAAACATCGATGCTTTGTCCAAGGATATTTGTGTTGATTACATTACGCACCATACTTAATGCAATTGTCCGTTGTTTGCAACTTAATACTGGAAGGGGTTCGGATGATAACTCTGAAGGTGGACTTTTTAGGCATAGATGCATGTTGGATAGCGGTCTATGTACATTGTCGTAATGCCCCGATTAAATCTCATAGTACTCATCATGATATATGTATGTGCATTGTTATGCCTTCTTTATTTGTCAATTGCCCAACTGTAATTTGTTCACCCAACATGCTATTTATCTTATGGGAGAGACACCACTAGTGAGTTGTGGATCCCGGTCCATTCTTTACATCTGAAATACAATCTACTGCAATACTTGTTCTTTCTTGTTCTTCGCAAACAAACATCATCATCCACACTATACATCTAATCCTTTGTTTTCAGCAAGCCGGTGAGATTGACAACCTCACTGTTACGTTGGGGCAAAGTACTTTGATTGTGTTGTGCAGGTTCCACGTTGGCGCCGGAATCCCTGGTGTTGCGCCGCACTACACTCCGCCACCAACAACCTTCACGTGTTCCTTGACTCCTACTGGTTCGATAACCTTGGTTTCTTACTGAGGGAAAACTTGCTGTTGTACGCATCACACCTTCCTCTTGGGGTTCCCAACGGACGTGTGTGTCACGCGCTGACATAGGCATCCCCAATGGGCCTGCCGAAGATAGTACCCAGGGTTTAATGAAGGCCCACGACTTGAAGAATAAGGAGAATCGGAAGCCCAAGTTGATATTAAGGAAAGCTAGGGTTGTATTAGGAGATGATGTTTGTAAACTTGCGGGATGAGTTGGAAACCCTCCCGGACTCTGTAACTTGTACAATACGAATCCCTCGGCTCCACCTCCTATATAAGGGGGAGTCGAGGGACAAAGAAAGCATCGAATCATTGTCTCTAAAACCCTAATTTTCACAATCGTCGAGTACTTTTCGGCTGAAACCTTTGAGATCTACTTGCCCTCTACTTCCAACTAAACCCTAGTCTACAACCCGTAGGCATTGATAAATTAATCCCTTGTCAATTGGCGCCGTCTGTGGGGATTAGAGGTGTCAAGGATCTGATCTCGATGGCACGTTCAAGATCGTCGACTTCATCAACTGCAAGCAACACAATGGATCGAGGTAAACAGATCGCAACTGGTCCTGTCGATTTTATTCCTCACCCGCCCTCCCGTTTGGATGCATATGCGTATCTGGAGGAGCCTATGGAGATGACGTTCGGAAGATTCCACTTTCGCGTCGAGAAAGAGGGAGCGTATCGTCTCGAAATTCCGATTTCGTCGGGATCGTCGACGGTCGATTCCGATTTTTCGAACTCAACATCGTCAATCGAGTCAGGCGAAGAAGAGACTTCATCGCCACGCTTCATCAGCACCAGGGCAAGCAAAAAGCTCGCCAAGATCTTCAGCGACATGTCCTTCGAGTCATCCGCGGACTCCTATATAAGCGATGGCTCGAGCAGTGTCGACAGCTTCGATTTCATCGACAAATCCACTACGGTGGGCAAGGTCTTCACCAATCTTTATGATGGTGTCACCAAACATAGCACAGATATGAATACAAGATACCATCAGATTTATGTCATCGGAGAGCCAAGCCGTGATCAGGAGGAAACATCTGAGGCTTTCGACGATTTGGGAAATCCATACGTCGATCCCTCTGATTTACGACGAGGTCTAGGTAGCAAATATGTCGGACCTGAACCTCGAGATAGAGTTCAACTCCCGCAAGCAGCATGGGATAGAGCCGCAAGAGCTATGGACGGCTCAGAACCAATGGCCACAACAGCCACGCCAGAAGAGTTGCAAGCATATCAATATAGACTCACACGAACTGCAAGGGAGTTGGAAAAAAAGACAGTTGCTCTGAATAGAAGAAAGGAGGCAGCCTCCGCATCAAGCAGGCGAAGAGCAAAGTTAAGTTGACAATCCGGAACTTCGGAAGATAGCCACAGGGAAGCTCGGAACAGAGCAAGATCGAGGCTGCAAAACATACCTGAAGGCGAAAGAGAGCATTTGGTTCAAAACGTCGACATGTCTTTTATGTCGATAGACACGAGAGGGAACATCATCCCCAAGACACCAGAAGCTGGGTATATGGCGACACAGGCCTTTATCATTGCATCCAGGCCACCTCCAGGAGATCCAAGGGAAGCACTATACAACATGGCAATGGCAGGAGTCGGAGCCATGGGGACGGCGTTTGCATCAACACCTCCCGAATGAACAGCAAGACAAAATAGTCCACGACCTGCGGCAGCAGCAGCAACAGCTCCTGAAGGAACAAGTGGAGCAAGAGACACAGCAGCGTAAACAAGGGTGGACAGAGCACGACAAAGTAGAAGAGAACATCGGCATTCCCCAGAACTAAACGACGAGGACATGTGCGGTTTACCATGCTTTACAAGGAGAGTCCGAAAAACTCGAGTCCCTTCGGGATTCAAGTTGCCCGATAGTTTCAAGAAATTCGACGGCCTGCAAGATCCAGAAGATTGGTTAGTCGATTACCTAGAGACGGTGAAGCTCACAGGAGGCACCAGAGCAACAGCTATGCAAAGTATTCAGATACACCTAAGTGGAGCCGCGCGATCCTAGATAAAGAAACTTCCTCCAGGATCTATCGACAGCTGGGACAGTTTTGAGGACGTATTCGTCAAGAACTTCCGATCCACCTGCAAAAAACCTGCATCGTTAGAGGAATTGAGGTCATGTCGACAAAAGCCAGATGAACCAATGAGAAAGTATATCCAAAGATGGAATATCATTAAAAACTCGACAGAGAATATATCTGACGAGAGAGCAATAGATGCGTTTGTCGCAGGAATCAGGCGAGGAGATTTTGTCAAGGATTTGGGGAGGACCAATCCAAAGACAGTATCCACATTAATGGAGATAGCAAACAGATGGGCAGATGGAGAAGATACCGTTCACAACAAACGGAATAGGTCACCAGAGGAGGACCGCAGCCGAAATTATCAAAGTAGGCGACGATTTCCTCGGCAGTACTCGAGTTATGATGCTCCTGGGCAAATTTCGGCTGGCTTCCGAGCAAGCGCCGGAGGAAACAACAGAGATGATTACCAGAGGAGCAACGAGCAGCGAGGCGACAATAGAGATGACTCTCGAAACAACAGGCAAAATACCGGGCCAAGGTTCCAAAGACCTTTCGTGTCCCCTGAAGAGGTGATGAACGGGCCGTGCCAGATGCATTTTTATCTCGACAATAATGGAAAAAGACAGTCAGGACACTTGCAAAAGGATTGCCGAAATTTCCAGGCAATGTTAAGGTGGGCAGGACACGCTAATGCTCAGGTCGCGCACAGAAATCCTCAAGGACCCAGGAGTGAGATTCACTTGCCACCTCCTCCCGCGATTACGGACGAAAATCGACATCATCTCAGAATTGCGGCAGCACCTGCTCCACCACCTTATGTTGATCCCAACTCTAATGGAGCGGTCTCGATGATCCAGAAAGGCAGGCCATCCAATAGAGCTCAGAAAGTAATCTCGCGACAGGTGTTTATGGCAGAGAAGATACCTCCACCAACGGTCGAGTACCTTAACTGGTCAGGGCAAGATATTGGCTTCACAATAGCTGATCATCCACAGCAAGTTCCTCGACCGAGGCGGTCAGCACTTATTTTACCAGCGAGTAATTGCGGGGTTTGATGTATCTCGAGTGTTCATAGATGGCGGCAGCAGATTTAAACCTTATGTATGCGAGATACACTAAGGAAGATGAACATATCCCTAGCAAACCTAAAACCAACTGACACGCGATTCCACGGTATCACACCAGAGAAGCCAAGTTATCCGCTGGGGAAGATTAATCTCGACGTTCAGTTCGGGACTCGAGAAAACTACAGGATAGAGAAGCTGGAGTTTGAAGTCGTGGATTTCCCGTCACAGTATCATGCCTTGTTGGGACGGCCAGCATATGCCAGGTTTATGGCAGTACCACATTATACATACTTGTTGTGGAGGTTACCTGGACCTAAGGGACCAATTACAGTCAAAGGAAGCTTCGCACTAGCCGACAAATGTGACAAGGATTTTCATCGACTATCAGAAACTTTCGAGATGCAAGCAGAATACATGGAGTCAAGGCTTACGACTGATTATGATGTGCTACCAGATGTAGGGAGGCCTAATAAAGAGGCAACCTTTAACACTGCAAAGGATTCCAAGGAGGTGCAGATTCACCCGACGAGATCCAAAGAAGACGACGTCCATTGCGGCAAACATGGACCTCGCATAGGAAAGCGCGCTCGTCGAGTTCCTCCGTGAGCACTGGAAAATCTTCGCATGGTGTCCAGCTGACATGCCAGGAGTACCCAGGGAACTTGCCGAGCACCACCTAAACTTGGATCCATTAGCGAGACCAATCAAACAACCTTTGCGGTGTTTTTCGGAGCCAAACCGCAAAGCTATGCTATCAGAAATAGATCGACTAAGAGAAGCTGGTTTTATCAAGGAGCTGCACATGGAGGCCACATGGGTAGCAAATCCAGTGTTGGTGTCGAAGAAAAACACTAAAGTCCTTCGCATGTGCGTCAATTTTACGTGTCTCAATAAACATTGCCCAAAGGATCACTTTCCCCTCCCAAGGATCGATCAAATTATCGACTCCACGGCAGGGTGCGAACGTCTTTCCTTCCTGGATGCATATTCGGTTATAACCAGATCAGATTAAAAGAAGAAGATGAGGTCAAAACAGCGTTCATCACACCTTATGGAGTATTTTGTTATAGAACAATGCCCTTTGGTTTGAAAAACGCGGGAGCAGCATACCAGAGGATGATGCAGAAGTGTTTGGCGACACAAATTGGGAAAAACGTACAAGTGTACATCGACGATGTCGTCCTAACATCAAAAAAGGGGACAACGCTAATCGAAGATCTGAAGGAAACCTTCGACAACCTGGACAAGTTCTGTCTCAAATTGAACCCAACGAAGTGTTCATTTGGCGTCCCTGCAGGAGAACTTCTTGGTTTTCTTGTTTCAGCAAGAGGGATTGAAGCAAATCCCGAAAAATACAGGCTATCGTAACAATGAGGAAGCCAACAAAGTTGAAGGAAGTACAGCAGCTAACTGGGCGAGTCGCAGCTTTAAGCAGATTCGTCGCCATATTGGGAGAAAAAGCATTACCGTTTTACGCTCTAATCAAGCAAGGAGAGAAATTCCAATGGAATGAGGAGGCAGAGCGAGCTTTCGAGGATTTAAAGCGCACAATTTCGACACCACCAATCTTAGTGGCACCAAAAGAGAAGGAACCCCTCCTGCTATACATCGCAGCCACACCTCAGGTGGTTAGCACGGCGCTAGTCGTTGAAAGAGTGGAAGAAGGAAAACTCCATGGAGTACAAAGGCCGGTATACTTCATCAGTGAAGTTTTATCGCCCTCAAAATAGCGGTACCCTCAGTACCAGAAGCTAGCATATGGAGTAATTACAACAGCAAGAAAGTTGCGCCACTATTTTTCGGCACACCCGATAATAGTAGTCAATGAAGCACCTCTATCAAATATACTGAACAATCCAGAAGCTACAGGGCGTGTCTCCCTTTGGGGAATAGAACTTTTCCCTCGGGACATCACATATGAAAAAAAGAAAGGCACTCAAGTCGCAAATTTTGCCAGACTTCATTGCAGAGTGGATGGAGTTACAAAATACAGGACCCCCAGATTTGTCAAGAACCTGGACCATGAACTTCGATGGATCCAAGAGAGTAGAAGGAGCTGGTGCAGGGGTGATACTCATATCACCGGAAGGCGACAAATTGAAATACGTCCTACGGATGACGTTCCCAAACGCATCTAATAATGAAGCAGAATATGAAGCCCTTATACACGGGATGAAGATGGCGAAAGCCTGCGGCGCGACTCGACTAAAAATCTTTGGCGACTCACAATTGGTAGCTCAGCAAGTTATGAACCAATGTGATGCGATCAATGACAGCATGGTGGCATACAAGGAGGTGTACAACGAGCTCGAGAAGCTGTTCGATGGATGCGAAGTAAATCACATCAGTAGGTTGAGCAATGATGAAGCCGACGTTCTCGCAAACATCGGGTCGCAGTGCCTCCCAATCCCGCCAGGGGTGTTTTGGGAAGAGATAGCTGAGAGATCCACAAAGACAAAGAAGGTACAGAAGAAGACGAAGGAGGAGAAAACTTCGGCGCGTCTCAAAGAAGTTCAAGATGAAGAAGAGGACCAGGAGCTGGTAATGATGGTAGAAATCCCATGGATGCAAGCGTACATATCGTATATTCTAAGGAAAGAAATACCCGACGATCCAATTGAAGCAAGGCGAGTTATTCGACGATCCAAAGCTTTCACAGTGGTCAAAGGGGAGTTATACAAGCGCAGTATCTCGGGAGTGCTGCAAAGGTGCGTGACACCAGAAGAAGGAAGAATACTCTTAAAAGATGTACACGAGGGAATATGTGGTCACCACGTGAGCAGTCGAGCTATTGCGGCCAAGGTTTTTCGGGCTGGATTTTACTGGTTGACAGCAATCGAGGATGCAAAAGAGATAGTGCGAACCTGCGACGCGTGCCAAAGATTCGCCGCAAAACCACACTCCCCAGCAGCAGAGCTGATGCCAATACCTTTATCTTGGCCCTTTGCCCAATGGGGACTTGATATGGTGGGCAAATTACACAAGGCTTCGCCAGGAGGATACGAGTACATGTTGGTTGTTGTCGATAAATTCACCAAGTGGATAGAAGCAAAGCCGATAAATTCGCCAGATGCAGCGTCAGCCATAAAATTCGTGAAGAGCGTCGTTTTTCGGTTTGGAGTACCTCATAGCATCGTCACAGACAATGGCAGTAACTTTACGTCCAAGGAATTCAAGGCATACTGCGCAGAAGTAGGCATCAAACTGCACTTCGCGTCAGTTGGGCACCCGCAAACCAACGGCCAAGTCGAGAAAGCCAATGGTATCATCTGCAACGGTATTAAAAAGCGCCTGCTAGGACAGCTTGAAAAGGCTCGGCATACTTGGCTAGAAGAATTGCCAAGTGTTTTGTGGAGTATTCGAACAACACCAAATACGGCGACACAAGAAACTCCGTTCTTTTTAGTCCATGGAGCTGAGGCAGTACTACCGATCGAAATAGAGCATGACTCCCCAAGAGTCACAGAGTATGACGAAGAAACTTCAAGAAGAGCTTTGGAAGACGATGTGGATGCACTCGATGAAGCTCGGGATGAAGTACTTTCACGAGTCACCAAGTACCAACAGGACCTGAAAAACTACCACGGTCGACGGTTGCGGCCAAGATCTTTCCAGGTCGGCGATTTGGTCTTACGGCTCAATCAGCAAAGTACTGAAAAGCTCGAGTCACCATGGCTGGGCCCTTACGTCGTCACAGAAGTAATCGAAGGAGGAGCGTACAGGATCAAGGACAAGAAGACATGGGTTCCTGTCGTCGTGGTGAACAGACAGATGCCATAGGATGGCTTAAGTTGGGGCCGAATGGACGCAAGAGGATTCGGGGGAGGGTTTGTGATTAGATGGGATGAACTTCCGGATGGTTTCCTCAAGAACTTAGCCAAGGCTAGAGGTTGAAGAAGAAAGACATAAGGAAGAACTCGCTCTAGATCATCTTCTATATTGATCTCAACAGGTTACAAGTTTCTCAGTACAAGTGTTCGTCTAAACCTAGCTCCCTTCGTCCGTGCCCGTGAAGAGGGCTGCCCCCTCTCCTTATATAGGGGAGAGGGTGGCTTACAGGGCAAGAAACCCTAATGGCATCTTTGACTAGACAAACTACTTCACAAAGCTACTTTAATCATAAATGACACCGGGGTCTCCTTTAATCAGGGAGGCTGACGTCCTCCGGCTTCTTTGACCGTCATCCTCCTCTTTATCGTCAGCCCTTCGCTTAAAGCTACTTTGCTTAGCTCATCTTTGTCTTCTAGCTCTGGAGAGAATCTTTGACCAGTCCTGCCGACTTGCTCTTCTTTCCGGTAGCCCGGTATCTTCTTTACCCGGTTCCGGCATACCCCTCATGGGGATACCGGCTTAGCCTCACCTAGCCAAATTCTTTAACTTCGTGTTCCGGTACGAACATTAAACCGGTATCTTGATGGCTCAAACCATCCGGCTTGGCATGCCTTTGGCATACCGGGGGTCATCCCCCCAACAGTTCCCGAGAAAAACCCCTGGAACGTGGCGCAGCTCAGGCGTTTCTACGCCTAGAGTCGAAATATAGTCCTCCTTTGTAAAAATACAATGTACTGAAACGCCCGCGAGTTTTCAGACGCACCCTTTTCCTTTTCAGGGCACCGAGTGGGGCTGGAAAGGTTTTTAATGAGGCGGGCTCGCGGTGCTGCAATATAATAAAATATAGTGATGAGATACTATTCTTTTCGTCGACATACTCGGGGGCTTACGCCTCGAAGTTACAGCATATACACAACATAGATAAATCTAATGTGCAAGAAATATTTCGCCTTGGTATCAAATACCTCGCCAAATAAAAAGAAAATACAAAATAGCAATCAGCAAAAGAACAAAATACTCAAGGGCTTGTACCCGCAAATACAGTATCCTCAATAAAAATTCGGTTGCCTTGGTTTACAACCTCGCATACACAATAAAGAGATTCACCACCGAAACACTCGGGGGCTTGAGGAAGAAAAATAGAAGTATTTTTTAAGCTGTACAATATAGTATATGTTTGCAACAATACAGGGCGCCATGTTTGAAGAAAATTGACAGGTTAAGAGAAAAAGAAAATCAATTCCGGCTCAATATATTATCTATGGTCATCCGTCCAGTATTTGCAGTGCGAGTACTATGTTCAGCATAGCTGCCCCTTTCGAAGAATTCGGAGTCCATCCGAAGAAGTTCATCCATCATATCTTACGCCACGAGGGTCACATGATCATCAATTTTGTCGACATCCCTTTTCTTCTTCGCCATCTTGGCTAAGCACTTGGTAACAATTTGGCTCATGTCAAACTTGGGATAGCAGATTTTGATCATCATCATAGCAAACCTGGCACCAGCAGATAGTTGAGCTCGTACAAAGTGGTGGATACGAGGAGCATCTTGAAACTTCTCCAAGAATCCAAGAATAGTGTCGGGTGCCTCGTTCTGAGGAAACAGCGTCTTGTAAACCAAAGTCAGTGTCCTGGTGCAGAAATCAAGGAACTCGCGAACCTGACAGGCGCGGTCTTGAAACCTAACAATTTGTCGGGTCCGCTCGGGAGTGGCCGAGAATAAAGAGCCATGGTCAAGGGAAAGGTTGACGAGAAGATTTGTCTTCGCATTCACTCTTTCATCTTCAGCAGCAGCGTCGATAAAGGAGCCTAAATTGGTGACAATATAAGAATCTCGAGAAAGGAAGTAGCGAGAAAACGGGAATCTCGGTTTGCAAGAACATACCTGACATATCTGCACTAGCCTCAATCATGAAATCAAGCATAAAATTTTCTCGAGTAGTTGCTTTTTCAGCTTCTGAAATAGCAGCTTCCTTGGCAGTTATAGCTTCCTTAGCTTGTTGAAGAGCAATCCTTTCCCTTTCGGATGCTTTGCGAGATTGCTCCATCATCGCAAGAGTCTGCTTTTTCATGGACTGAAGTTGTTGGCGAAGTTCTTGCAAATCTTGCAGGGAGTGTTTACTTGAAGAACCTTCGACAAGGTCATCAGCGACAAATGTTTTCTTCGAGAAGGAGGACGCAGGAAAAGTGTCGGCATGATGAGGATTTGCGGAGTAGTTATCAAATATCAACTGGAAAAGAAAATTTTAGAATCAATCATTACGCAAAACAGAATTCCATTGATCTTCGGGACATTTACATAGATATTACAGAAGGAGTCTTCAAAAGAATTACTACGATAGTTGTCGCCAAAGCTACTGTGGCGACAATTTCAGAAGGAACAGGAAAATGAAAAACAGAAAAAGATAAGGCATTCTACTAGACCTCCGGCTTTGACGAGCTAGGGGCAGGAGTAGGCGCGAATCCAAGATAAGCGAGGATCTTCTTTGTGTTGGGCTTCGCAGCCCTGATCAGTGATCGCCACTTCGTGGTCTCCATCTCCTGTGTGTCGCCAACTTTGGTCCAGTCGATGTTTTGTTGGCTGTCAGCAACCAGAGCGACGGTGCTTTCAACAGCGACCTTCATATTCTCTTGGCGCACCTTCAGTCCAAGATCCTCTGGCGGATTAAAGCACTTGGCAAGAGCAAGAAAAGTCGCGGGTTCCTCTTTCTTCGGGAAGAAGTAGGGGAAGAGTCGCGACAGTCCTTCCTTGGCTTGATCAATACCCTCGCGTGCTTCTGTTCCATGAAACTCAAGGAACGAAAGTGCGTCAAGAAGAGGATCATTGTCGGGATCTTCAAGTTCAAATTCCTGAGATGTTTTACCTATCAAGACAAAAATTTATTGATCAACAAATGAGTAAAGAAAAGCAAGTCCAAAGAGTACAAAATGGTTCAGATACTTACTGACAAAGCGACGATTTTGCGACCTCGGGCGTTTAATAATCGCGTCCTCGCGAGCAGATTGTGCGGCTATATGCTCGCTCAGCGAAATCTCGGCATCGTGAAGCCTCTTCTTAAGTTCTTCTACACCAGCAGCGTCGGCTTTGGCCTTGTCAGCCTCTGCCCTAGCTTCACTAGCATCTGATTCGGCCTTCTTATGAGCCTCCTCACTTTGCTCTAATTTTTGAGCAAGTGTGTTGGCACGAAAACTTGTTAAAAACATCGACAAGAAAGGAGTGATAAGGCAAGGGTAAAGAGAAGCAGCAAGACATTACCTTCAGCTTTGCTAGCATAGTCGCGGTACCCAACAAATTGGGCACCGAAGCGGATGAATTCCTTAATCAAAGGCTGTTAAAAGAAAGATAGAGAAAAGAAAGTGTCGGTAGGGAACAAAAGTGTGATAGCACAAAATAAAAAGAAGTAAACAGAGAAAACATCGACAGCGTCAGAAAGTATTCAAGGACTTACATCATCCAGAAGAGGAGTCGAGGAGCTACCCAATTGTAGGGTAGGCTGTGCAATTGATTCAACCCTCGCCCTTTTTGGCGAAGGGACAAGAGGGCTTGCAGGAGGAGTAGGCGCGTCGGTGTTTTGTTGAGGAGGCGAAGATTCTTCTCCTTCAATTTGCACCTCAGAAACAACTAGAGTATGCGACGTACTCGTTCGAGCAGTCGCATCAATAGCTGGCATTTCTTCCTCGTCATCACTACGATTAAATGGCGACAAGATAAGAAGCAAGATAGACAAAAATCTTCAAATAGCAAAACAATAAGAAACAAAAGGTGACTTACGAACTGACTAGGGCTTCTAGGTATGGATCGAAAGCTGCCTTCCGACGTGAAGGAGCAGCTTCTTCGGCTTTGGAAGTGCCGGAATCTTCGACATCAGTTCTCTTCCTTTTGTTCTTTGGAGAAACAGCAGGAGGAGGAGAGTGTGCCGAGGTGGTACCCTCGGATTCAGCTTCCTTTTCAGAAGACCCCGCAGATTTTCGAGAACCTGCGGGTTCACTATCAGCGCCAGGAGCATCTTGGTTATCATCATCGATAATGGCTCGTTCTTCGACTTCCCCACCTTCAGGAAGGGGAGGAAGAGAGACAATATCTGGATGGTTCTGTACAAAGCAAAGAGGGATGTCAATAAAGAAGTTATGCAAAAGATGTCAAACAAAAATAGAGAGTCGATAAAAAGTTACCTTGGGGAGCGCATTGGTGGCGCTATATGGTTTTACTCGACAAGAAGACGGGACGGGATCTTTTTTGCTGAGGGAGGAAATTTTTCGGACAAGCTTTTCTAAGTCCTTGACCGGTAAATCCACCGCAGGCAATCCACATCCTTGTCGCCAGCATACTTCCAGAGGGGATTTTTGCGAGCCTGCAGAGGCTGCACTCTGATTCTAAGGAAATAAGCCGTGATCTGGATACCCGATAGTTCTTGGCCGCGAGTGTTTTGCAGCTCGCGGATGCGGGTCATCAATGCTTCCGTCGCCGTTTTTTCTTCCTCGGTAGCCTCTGCATCCCAGGAACGGCGGCGGTAGATTTTTTCGGCACCATCAAAAGGAGGGATGTTGTCTTCAGCACATCCATGATTCTCCTCATGAATGTACAGCCATTTTTTGTGCCATCCTTGAACTGAGTCAGGGAATTTGACATCGAAGTAATCGACATCAGGGCGAACGGAGATAACAACGCCGCCTATGTTATAGGCGACATTGGCAGAGCCATTACGGCGGCAGAAAAAGATACGCTTCCACAACGCCCAGTTAGGGCCGGACGCCGAGGAAGGATTCACAAAGAGTGATGAAAATGGAAATATGGAGGATAGAGTTGGGTGTGAGGTGATGAAGTTGCAGTCCATAAACGGAAAGCAACCCCCGAAGAAAAGGGTGAATGGGGGCAGAGAGGCCACGGATGAGATGATCGACGAAACTAACCCGATACTCCATTGGAGGGGTTGGGTAGCTTTCTTCGCTGGGGAAGCACAACGCCTTTGGTTTCTTGCTGATTCCCAGCTTCTTCAGGAGGTTGATGTCTTGGGTCGAGATTTTGGATCTCTCCCACTCAGCGCTCCCAAGATCTACGGAAGCCATCTTGGATTCAGGAGTGTTGTGCCTGGTCAATCTGCGGGGTGGCATCAACAATGGCGCAGGAACACAATGTGAGAGTGTTTGAGCTCAGGGAGTTATGGAGCGCAAGAGGGGATTTTTGCAGATGAGAGCAGGGAAGCGGCGCGACCGAAAGTGCTGGAGGAAGAAGATGAAGACCTTAAATAGAGGTGCGGCGAAACGGCGAACCGTTGGATGGAAAAAGTGTGTGGTAGATGATGTACACATGGAACAGGGGTAAAAAAAGTAATTTCGCCCTATAGGCGTTACAGTGTGTGCGCCAGGAAAAGCGGAGGACGTGTGTCCCCCACTTGCACGACGTGTCAATATGATGCGTAATTTGGGCCCGCAAGGCAGCGAGAGAAAACATCTCGCGATTTCCAGGAACAGTGGTCGTGGTTATCGTCAGCAATGATGTCACTTCGGCAAGAAGAATTTCGACTCAACATTTTCATAAAAAGGCGACAGCAAAAGATATTGGAGAGCTTTTGATCAAACACAAGTTTTTGATCAAATGCTCGGGGGCTACTTTGGAAAAATGAAAAATTCGAGAAAGACAAAATAGAAATGGTGTGAGCCTATGATCAAATACAAATATTTGCTCATAGCCTCGGGGGCTACTCCCATCGGGAGCGCTGTTCGCGCACCCGACAGATTTGAAAATTTCGGGAGAAAAGAAAATATAGCGGCATAAGGTGTGGAGCCTACACCCAAGCACAAGTCCTTGGCTGTAGCCTCGGGGGCTACTCCCATCGGGAACGCTGTTCGCGTGCCCGATGAAATTATAAAAAAGAAAGATAAAAGAACAAGAGAGTATATTTCGAGTTATAAGTAACTCTACATATACTCCCATCGGGAGAGCAATATAAGTCATCCGTTGACTCAATAAAATGTGCCATTCCAACAGCCGAATAAGCACTCGACAATATATTCTCAGAACGCCAAAGTTGCGAACAATTTCTGAATGCTGCAAAACTTTGCGAAGGTAAGACACCAGATCCGTTCTGAGTGGCGTGGCGCCGTCTCTGACGTCGGTTTGCTGCTTTTATCCGTATCAACAGATACGAAGAAAAATCCTAACGGACGCGTTAGGTACCCAATAAATATGACTGGGACTCGACAGAATGGTAAGACCTTAAGCGGCACCTGTCGAAGTTTACACCAGTATCCCGAGATCATGTCCAGGGACGTGATCTTGAAGTAGGTTTTTGCGGATTGCCACTAGAGTAGTTAACTAGTACCTGATCCGTCAGATGAACTAGCCCAACTACCATTATCCCTGTACAATATAGAAATTCATATGAAGAAATATAGAGAAGTTTAAAGTTGTCGAGTAAATATAAACAGTGGAGATTTTCCCTGACTCTACGATTCAAGCAAAATCTCGGGGGCTACTGACATAGGCATCCCCAATGGGCCTGCCGAAGATAGTACCCGGGGTTTACTGAAGGCCCACGACTTGAAGAATAAGGAGAATCGGAAGCCCAAGTTGATATTAAGGAAAGCTAGAGTTGTATTAGGAGATGATGTTTGTAAACTTGCGGGATGAGTTGGAAACCCTCCCGGACTCTGTAACTTGTACAATACGAATCCCTCGGCTCCACCTCCTATATAAGGGGGAGTCGAGGGACAAAGAAAGCATCGAATCATTGTCTCTAAAACCCTAATTTTCACAATCGTCGAGTACTTTTCGGCTGAAACCTTCGAGATCTACTTGCCCTCTACTTCCAACTAAACCCTAGTCTACAACCCGTAGGCATTGATAAGTTAATCCCTTGTCACGCGCCATCAAGCGCCAGTTCATGTTTTCTGCTGTTTTTGGTTTCAGAAATCCTACACAGGAAATATTCTCGGAATTGGACGAAACAAAAGCCCACGGTCTTATTTTCCACGGAGGCTTCCAGAACACCAAAGAGGAGACGAAGAGGAGCCACGAGGCGGCCATACCCTAGGGGGGCGCGGCCCCACCCCTGGCCACGCCGCCCTATGGGGTGGGCCCCTCGGGACTCCACCGACATCGCTCCTTCGCCTATATATTCTTCCTTCTCCGAAAACCCTAAAACAACAAGTCATATTCCACGAAGAGTTCCGTAGCCACCGCCATCGCGAAGACAAGTTTCGGGGGACAGAAGTCTCTGTTCCGGCAGGCCGCCGGGACGGGGAATTGCCCCCGAAGTCATCTCCATCGACACCACCGCCATCTTCATCGCCGTTGTTGTCTCCCATGATGAGGAGGGAGTAGTTCTCCCCCGAGGCTGAGGGCTCTACCGGTAGCTATGTGGTTCATCTCTCTCTCCCATGGTGTGATCTTTATGTGATCATGAGCTTTGTATCACTATTAATCTATGTGCTACTCTAGTGATGTTATTAAAGTAGTCTATTCCTCCTCCATGATGTAAAGTTGACAGTGTGTGCATCATGTAGTACTTGGTGTAGGTTATGATTGTAATCTCTTGTAGATTATGAAGTTAGCTATTACTATGATAGTATTGATGTGATCTATTCCCCCTTTCATAGCTATTGTATGCTATGTTAGTACTCGGTCTAAATTGCAACGGTCTATTATGCACTCTAGAGGTTACTTTAATATGAACTCCGGATTCACTCTCCACGGTGTGACGGTGACAGTGTGCGCATCGTGTGTGATTCCTTTATGAAGTTGTGGAGCTCGTTTACTCCGGCTTGAGGTGTGCTTTTATAGCCCTACACAATGAATGGTGTTTGTTATCCAACAAGAGAGTGTTTGAAAGTAGCATTTATTTATTCAGTTATGTGATCATTGTTGAGAGTGTCCACTAGTGAAAGTATGATCCCTAGGCCTTGTTTCTAAGCATTGAAACACCGTTTCCAACAAGTCCTGCGACATGTTTGCTTGCTGCCATTTTTATTTCAGATTGCAATTACTACTTACAATCATCCATATTACTTGTATTTCACTATCTCTTCGCCGAACTAGTGCACCTATACATCTGACAAGTATATTAGGTGTGTTGGGGACACAAGAGACTTCTTGTATCTTAATTGCAGGGTTGCTTGAGAGGGATATCTTTGACCTCTACCTCCCCGAGTTCGATAAACCTTGGGTGATTCACTTAAGGGAAACTTGCTGCTGTTCTACAAACCTCTCGCTCTTGGAGGCCCAACACTCGTCTACGGGAATAGAAGCGTGCGTAGACATCAAGCTATTTTCTGGCGCCGTTGTCGGGGAGGTAAGGTAAAAGGTATTCACATCCTCCGACTACTAAGCTATTTCCTAGCACTGTTGCCGGTGTGTGAGTGCTCGAAGCTATTTCCTTTAGATCCTGCAATTATATCTGTTTGTTTCTTGTTTTTATTTTCACTAGTTAGGCGTAATGGAAAACAACAAAAAAATTAGAGATCTTTATGAACTTTATATTGAATTAGGACATGATGTGTTTGAAGAGAGAATTAAAAAACCCATGGAACTTTGTTTGCAAAATAGTTGTAGCAATGTTATTAGCATGAACTCTTTGAACACTATTATTGCTAATGCTATGGAAGAATTTAAGCTTGGGGAAGCCGGTTGTGATATTTTTAGTCCCCCAAGTTTTGAGGAGAAAATTTACTTTGATGATACTTTACCTCCTATATATGATGATTACAATGATGACTATCATATTTTCAGTCCACCTACTATTGAGGAGAAAATTAATTATGATTACAATATGCCTCCTATATATGATGATTATGGTGATGAGAATAATAATGATAGCTATTTTATTGAATTTGCTCCCACTACAATTAATAGTAATGACTATGCTTATGTGGAGAGTAATAATTTTATGCATGTAGCTCATGATAAGAATGTTTCATGTGATAGTTATATTGTTGAGTTTGTTCATGATGCTACTGAAAGTTATTATGAGAGAGGGAAACATGGTTATATGTATCTTAATAATATTAAGTTTCCCCTCTTTATGTTGAGAATCTTGAAGTTGTGCTTGTATTGCCTTTCTATGCTTATTGCATTATGCTTACATGACTTGTTTATTTACAAGATTCCTTTTCATAGGAAGTGGGTTAGACTTTAAAGTGTTTCTTATTTACTTTTGATACTCTTTTTTGCTTCAACTCTTATTTCTTGCGAGTGCATCATTAAAATTACTGAGCTCATCTTAATGGCTATAAAGAAAGCACTTCTTGGGAGATAACCCATGTTTTTATTTTTGCTACTGTTTTGTTGTGTTTTGGAAGTTGTTACTACTGTAGCAACCTCTCCTTATCATGTTTGTTTCATTGTTGTGCCAAGTAAAGTCTTTGATAGTAAGGTTGATACTACATTTGGATTTCTGCGTAGAAACAGATTTTTAGCTGTCACGAATTTGAGTTGGTCTCTCTGTAGGAGAACCTAAAAAATCTGCAAAAATTCATGCGTGTTCCTCAGATATGTACTCAACTTTCATTCAATTTGAGCTTCTTCATCTGAGCATGTTAAGTGCCTCGAAAAAATTCGTCTTTACAGACTGTTCTGTTTTGACAGATTCTGCCTTTTATTTCGCATTACCTCTTTTACTGTGTTGAGTGGATTTCTTTGCTCCATTAACTTTCAGTAGCCTTGGGTAATGTCCAGAAGTGTTGGAAATGATTGTGTCCTCTCTGAACATGTGAATTTTTGATTATGCACTAACCCTCTAATGAGATTGTTTAGAGTCTGGTGTGGAGGAAGTTTTCAAGGGTCAAGAGAGGAGGATGATATAATATGATCAAGAAGAGTGAAAAGTCTAAGCTTGGGGATGCCCCCGTGGTTCATCCCTGCATATTTCAAGAAGACTCAAGCATCTAAGCTTGGGGATGCCCAAGGCATCCCCTTCTTCATCAACAACTTATCAGGTCACTTCTAGTGAAACTATATTTTTATTCCGTCACATCTTATGTGCTTTACTTGTAGCGTCTGTGTGCTTTTATTTTGTTTGTGTTTGAATAAATTCAGATCCTAGCATTCCTTGTGTGGGAGAAAGACACGCTCCGCTTTTTCATATTGAACACTGGTGTTCTTAGCTTTACTTTTAATGTTCATGGCGAAGTTGAAAGTCGCTTCGTTTATTGCTATTTGGTTTGAAACAGAAAATGCTTCATGTGGTAATTGGTATATTATCTTGAATAATTTGATACTTGGCAATTGTTTTGAGCTCTCAAGTAGATCATGTTTAAGCTCTTGCATCATGTAGTTTAAGCCTATTAGTGGAGAACTACCGTAGAGCTTGTTGAAATTTGGTTTGCATGATTGGTCTCTCTAAAGTCTAGATATGTTCTGGTAAAAGTGTTTGAACAACAAGGAAGACAGTGTAGAGTCTTATAATGCTTGCAATATGTTCTTATGTAAGTTTTGCTGTACCGGTTCATACTTGTGTTTGCTTCAAACAACCTTGCTAGCCAAAGCCTTGTACTGAGAGGGAATGCTTCTCGTGCATCCAAAACCTTGAGCCAAAACTTATGCCATTTGTGTCCACCATAACTACCTACTATGTGGTATTTTTCTGCCATTCCAAAGTAAATTGCTTGCGTGCTACCTTTAAAATTTCATTCCTTGTCTTTGCAATACATAGCTCATGGGAAAGTAGCCTAAAAAACTATTGTGGTAAAGAATATGTCGCTTATGTATCTTATTTCTTATAAGTTGCTTGTTGAGCGGTAACCATGTTTCTGGGGACGCCACCAACCTGTTGCACCTTTGTTGAATATCATGTGAGTTGCTATGCATGTTCGTCTTGTCTGAAGTAACGGAGATTTGCCATGAGTTAAATGGTTTGAGTATGCATATTGTTAGAGAAGAACATTGGGCCGCCAACCAAAGCCATGTATCATGGTGGAAGTTTCAGCTTGGACATTAATCCTCAATCTCTTATGAGAATATTATCTGTTGTTGAATGCTTAAGCATTAAAGAGGAGTCCATTATCTCGTTTTCTATGTTGTCCCGGTATGGATGTCCTCAAGTTGAGATCTATCAAAATTGAGAGATCAAATGCGATCTATCTCCTTGGACCTTTGTACAGGTGGCATAGAGGTACCCCTTTGTGACACTTGGTTGAAACATATGTAATGCAATGATAATCCATGGAAGTCCAAGCTAACTAGGACAAGGTGCGGGCACTATTAGTATTCGATGCATGAGGCTTGCAACTTATAGGAGGTTTTATGCATAACACATATGAATTATTACTACCGTTGACAAAATTGTTTCCATGTTTTCAAAATAAAAAGCTCTAGCACATGAGTAATCCCTGCTTCCCTCTGCGAAGGGCCTTTCTTTTACTTTATGTTGAGTCAGTTTACCTACTTCCTTCTATCTTAGAAGCAAACACTTGTGTCAACTGTGTGCATTGATTCTTACATACTTGCTTATTTGCACTCATCGTATTACTCTGTATTGACAATTATCCATGAGATATACATGTTGAAAGTTGAAAGCAACAGCTTAAACTTAAATCTTCCTTTGTGTTGCTTCAAAACCTCTTATTAAGAATCTATTGCTTTATGAGTTAACTCTTATGCAAGACTTATTGATGCTTGTCTTGAAAGTACTATTCATGAAAAGTCTTTGCTAAATGATTCAGTTGTTTAGTCATTATCTTTACCATTGCTTTGAATCACTTCATTCATCTCATATGCTTTACAATAGTATTGATCAAGATCATGTTGGTAGCATGTCACTTAAGAAATTATCCTTGTTATCATTTACCTACTCGAGGGCGAGTAGGAACTAAGCTTGGGGATGCTTGATACGTCTCCAACGTATCTATAATTTCTTATGTTCCATGCTAGTTTTATGACAATACCTACATGTTTTATTCATACTTTATATCGTTTTGATGCATTTTTCGGTACTAACCTATTAACAAGATTCCGAAGCGCCAGTTCCTGTTTTCTGCTGTTTTTGGTTTCAGAAATCCTACACAGGAAATATTCTCGGAATTGGACGAAACAAAAGCCCACGGTCTTATTTTCCACGGAGGCTTCCAGAACACCGAAGAGGAGACGAAGAGGAGCCACGAGGCGGCCACACCCTAGGGGGGTGCGGCCCCACCCCTGGCCGCGCCGCCCTATGGGGTGGGCCCCTCGGGGCTCCATCGACATCGCCCCTTCGCCTATATATTCTTCCGTCTCCGAAAACCCTAAAACAACAAGTCATATTCCACGAAGAGTTCCGTAGCCGCCGCCATCGCGAAGACAAGTTTCGGGGGATAGAAGTCTCTGTTCTGGCACGCCGCCGGGACGGGGAATTGCCCCCGAAGTCATCTCCATCGACACCACCGCCATCTTCATCGCCGTTGCTTGTCTCCCATGATGAGGAGGGAGTAGTTCTCCCCGAGGCTGAGGGCTCTACCGGTAGCTATGTGGTTCATCTCTCTCCCCCAGGTGTGATCTTTATGTGATCATGAGCTTTGTATCACTATTAATCTATGTGCTACTCTAGTGATGTTATTAAAGTAGTCTATTCCTCCTCCATGATGTAAAGTTGACAGTGTGTGCATAATGTAGTACTTGGTGTAGGTTATGATTGTAATCTCTTGTAGATTATGAAGTTAACTATTACTATGATAGTATTGATGTGATCTATTCCACCTTTCATAGCTATTGTATGCTATGTTAGTACTCGGTCTAAATTGCAACGGTCTATTATGAACTCTAGAGGTTACTTTAATATGAACTCCGGATTCACTCTCCACGGTGTGACGGTGACAGTGTGTGCATCGTGTGTGATTCCTTTATGAAGTTGTGGAGCTTGTTTACTCCGGCTTGAGGTGTGCTTTTATAGCCCTACACAATGAATGGTGTTTGTTATCCAACAAGAGAGTGTTTGAAAGTAGCATTTATTTATTCAGTTATGTGATCATTGTTGAGAGTGTCCACTAGTGAAAGTATGACCCCTAGGCCTTGTTTCTAAGCATTGAAACACCGTTTCCAACAAGTCCTGCTACATGTTTGCTTGCTGCCTGATACGTCCCAAACGTATCTATAATTTCTTATGTTCCATGCTACTTTTATGATGATACTCACATGTTTTATACACATTATATGTCATTATTATGCATTTTCCGGCACTAACCTATTGACGAGATGCCGAAGAGCCGATTGCTGTTTTCTGCTGTTTTTGGTTTCAGAAATCCTAGTAAGGAAATATTCTCGGAATTGGACGAAATCAACGCCCAGGGTCCTATTTTTGCACGAAGCTTCCAGAAGTCCGAAGAGGAAACAAAGTGGGGCCACAAGGTGGCGACACGCCAGGGCGGCGCGGCCTGGACCCTAGCCGAGCGGCTCTGTTGTGTGGGCCCCTCGTGACGCCCCTTGACCTGCCCTTCCGCCTACTTAAAGTCTTCGTCGCGAAACCCCCAGTACCGAGAGCCACGATACGGAAAACCTTCCAGAGACGCCGCCGCCGCCAATCCCATCTCGGGGGATTCGGGAGATCGCCTCCGGCACCCTGCCGGAGAGGGGAATCATCTCCCGGAGGTCTCTTCATCGCCATGATCGCCTCCGGATCGATGTGTGAGTAGTCCACCCCTGGACTATGGGTCCATAGCAGTAGCTAGATGGTTGTCTTCTCCTCATTGTGCTATCATGTTAGATCTTGTGAGCTGCCTATCATGATCAAGATCATCTATTTGTAATTCTTCATGTTGTGTTTGTTGGGATCCGATGAATATTGAATACTATGTCAAGTTGATTATCAATCTATCATATATGTTATTTATGTTCTTGCATGCTCTCCGTTGCTAGTAGAGGCTCGGCCAAGTTGATACTTGTGACTCCAAGAGGGAGTATTTATGCTCGATAGTGGGTTCATGCCTCCATTAAATCCGGGACGAGTGACGGAAAGTTCTAAGGTTGTGGATGTGATGTTGCCACTAGGGATAAAACATCGATGCTTTGTCTAAGGATATTTGTGTTGATTACATTACGCACCATACTTAATGCAATTGTCTGTTGTTTACAACTTAATACTGGAGTGGGTTCGGATGATAACCTGAAGGTGGACAGGCATAGATGCATGCTGGATAGCGGTCTATGTACCTTGTCGTAATGCCCTGATTAAATCTCATAGTACTCATCATGATATATGTATGTGCATTGTTATGCCTTCTTTATTTATCAATTGCCAACTGTAATTTGTTCACCCAACATCTGCTTATCTTATGGGAGAGACACCACTAGTGAACTGTGGACCCCGGTCCTATTCTTTACATCTGAAATACAATCTACTGCAATTGTTCTTTACTGTTCTTTGCAAACAATCATCATCTTCCACACAATACGTTGAATCGTTTGTTACAGCAAGCCGGTGAGATTGACAACCTCACTGTTATGTTGGGGCAAAGTACTTTGATTGTGTTGTGCAGGTTCCACGTTGGCGCCGGAATCCCTGGTGTTGCGCCGCACTACACTCCGCCGCCATCAACCTTCAACGTGCTTCTTGGCTCCTACTGGTTCGATAAATCTTGGTTTCTTTCTGAGGGAAAACTTGTTGCTGTACGCATCACACCTTCCTCTTGGGGTTCCCAACGGACGTGTGTCTTACACGCCATCACTGCCATTTTTATTTCAGATTGCAATTACTACTTACAATCATCCATATTACTTGTATTTCACTATCTCTTCGCCGAACTAGTGCACCTATACATCTGACAAGTGTATTAGGTGTGTTGGAGACACAAGAGACTTCTTGTATCTTAATTGCAGGGTTGCTTGAGAGAGATATCTTTGACCTCTACCTCCCTGAGTTCGATAAACCTTGGGTGATTCACTTAAGGGAAACTTGCTGCTGTTCTACAAACCTCTGCTCTTGGAGGCCCAACACTGTCTACGGGAATAGAAGCGTGCGTAGACATCAGCAGTGTCAGACTGCTTCCGCCGGTAGTGTCGACCTCTTGAAACTGGCAGTGTCGGCCTGGGGTAGTTTCAGCACAATTCGTTTCTTCCTTTTTGGGGATCGATTTCAACGGAGGTGACCACTTACTTCATCTGCCACACTTAGCATCACGTTAAATTATCACCGGTGTTATTGTCAAACACACAAAACCCTAGAGATCATGAAATGTTCATTCAATCTCCACCTTTTTGGTGTTTGATGACAGTACCGTGATTTAGCAATAGAGATCATATACCACAATGTTTCAAGAGATATAGAGGATCCCCCTAAATGTGTACATATAAGTAATTTGTGTTTGAATACAAATGCTCACATTAGATAAAAAGCACCATCAACACTATATAGGAAACAATTGCACATATATCGAATAAGACAAATATGAGACAAAGTAATATACAAGTTGAGATATAGTGACCATACCCTTCCATAATGATAATCTTAACCATATATAATTCCGAAAGCCATATGTCTCATGACCATACCATGCATCAATGTGAGACATAGTGACAAGGATGCTCCCCGGCAATGCCCACCATGAGGGGCTTAGGGTTAACGGAATCCTGCAGGCTAACACGAGACATCGGATACCAAACAAACGGGGAGAGACATTTACCTAGGTTCGGGGCCCTCAATGAGTTAAAACCCTTACTTCCTGCTTATCTGATCTTGATTATCGAATATATCGGGTTACAATGGGGTAGCCAATAGGCTATGGTGGTTGTCTCATCGAGAGGCTAAGATTCTAGGGTTCTAGCTCTTGACTTACGATGGATCTATCTGTTGAAGTTGTGTCTCGGCAGACCCTCTCCTAGCCTTTATATAGCAGGCCAGGTCTCGAGAGTTCTGTTCGGACTCGACTAGGTTACAAAGAGATCTATGCCAATCTTTCCTTGTATAGCGTCTTCTTGCCTTGTTTGTCAAGAATCCTTCTTCGGGCGAGTCTCCTTTACTGGAACCGACGTATATGCCCACCTTGGTTGTTGGAAAATCTTCTTGGGCCCCTGGTTGGGCCCGAGGAGGTAGTCTAATGCTGGTTACTCAAAGGGTAATGCCCACGTCAGTAGCCCCTGAGTGTTTAGCCGAAGTAAAGCTTCGGGCAGGGACTATAATTGCCTTCATCCGAATGTCCGTAGTTTGAAAAGACTTGATCCTTCTTCACTATGAAGTCGAAACTACTTTATATCGGGTGCGCGTCCAGCGCTCCTGATGGGAGTAGCCCCCGAGTCTAGGGACAGATGCCTGCAACCGTGCGTAGACTCAAGTTGTACTACTCGAAGATTCTGATGCAGATGTTTTCTGAATTGCCTTCATCATCCGATATCTTTTTATATATCGGGTCTTCTAGACTTCGAGTGAAGTCATTTAACATGATGGTACGTAAGGGATAGAAGTAACGTGCCCAGTCTTACTCGATAAATCGATGCTAGTTAACTGCCGATGGTAAAACAATGTTACTTTACTCGGGATCAAAACCCCGGGCTCGACCCTGGATCTTCTAAAACCTTTGGGCTTGTTTTTCTTTGTCTTCAATATTTTTTATCGGGTGTGTTCCAGCGCTCCTGACGGGAGTTGCCCCCCGAGTCTAGGGACGGATGCTTACAACCGTGCATGGACTCTAGTTGAGCAACCCAATGAAGTAAATTCCTTCGGATGCTTCATAAGTGAGGAGTCGATACTTTTGATGACATCATCAGTGATGTGGCTTCTGCGGCGGCTCGATTGACAGGACGTGACCTAACGGGCCCACCCTGTATCTGCGCGGTCAGTTAGGAAATGATCGATCCTTGCGTGTTGACCGAGACGCATCCTCGATATCCGCGCGTAGTGGAGGTAATTGTCCTTTGGCGTGATGGTCGTGGTGACGCACGTGGCTCATAACGCAGATCCTTCGGACCAAATCCTTGGTAACTCCCCCTCTTAAAGTGAAACATAAATTTTATTCTCTTCCTTCTTCCCCTTTTTGCTTTCTTTCCTCCTCTGTTCTCGCATCTCGCAACCAATGCGCCGCCACCACCGTCGTTCTTCAACCACCGTCATCTCTAAGGATATTCCAAGATGGTGAAGAAGAAGGCCACCGCTGCTGCCTCCAATGTTTCTACGAGCGCCACTGACCCCAATGCTATTGCTGATGCAACAAAGAAGGTCGCTCTGGAGGCTTCCGCTGCTGCAACCAAGGATGCCCCCGGTGATTGGCCCGCTTCGACAATGTCGAAGCGCGACGAGAAGAAGGCGCGCAACCTCGGCCTGATCCCTGCTAAAGAAGGGAACGCGATCCTACCAGGTTCAACCTTACACCCCAATCCTCCTCCCGGTTTTACCGTAATATTCGTTGTGTTCTTGTACCGTGGGCTATCTCTGCCAGCACACAAGATTCTTCGGCGTCTTTTGCTCTCATACGGAATCCAACTCTGGCAATTAACTCCAAATTCTATTCTCCACCTTGCGATTTTCAATGGGTCCTCTTTTGTTAGAAACAAGGGTCCAAATAGACCAAGCAATATAACCATCATAAGAACCAACATATTGTTCATAAACATCACCATAATAATATTTAAATAAAACATAGTGAGGATTAGGAATTCCCGCATAATCATCATTAATGGCTTTTCCCTTTGAGACATCACCACCAATGACAATCTTCTTTTCTTCTGTGGGCTTGGCCTTCTTCTTGTTTGCCTTCTTTGCATTGGCACTATAGACAATTCCCTCCTTCCCATTGTTTGACCTTTGCTTACTCAAGAGTTCATCCAACGGGGAGGAGGACTTGGCAAGTTCATCCTTCAACCTAGCATTTTCCTCTGATCACAAGTAGAGGTAGAAGAGCTAGGCACATCATATTTAGAAAGCCTAATTTGAAGTTTCTCATTTGACTTGGTGAGGAGAGAGTGTTCACTCTTCAAGGCCTTGTGAGCCTTGTCTAGATCATCTAGATCCTTAACAAAGTTTCTCATGATCAACACCAAATTTGGCTTTTTTTTTTCCTTCTAAGCACTTTTAGCTTAGCCCTAGCAAGATCTCTTTCTTTGGTGAGTCTGGCAATTTCATCTTGAGGCTCTTCAAGAGTTTCTAGTTTCTCTTCAAGAGAAGCTATAGTTTCTTGTTCTTCCTCAAGAGCATTTTTTAAAGAGGCAATTTCAAGAGAATCCTCTCTTTCTATTTGACATTTTTTATCAAGGATATCTTCTAGTTGTGCTAGACGAGACATGAGAGACCCAACATGCTTTTTGTTGTCACCTTTCAAGGTAAATATGAACACATCGAACTCAAGCATTTCTTGTTTAACTTTTAAGCTAGCATGATCAACCCCTAGAGTATTTGGAATGTTATGCATAGAGGGGTTAGGGGATGATACCTCGGAAGATTTAGCCATGAAGTAATTTTCTCCCTTGATGTGAATATCCTCATTGTGGGATTCAATTAGTGATGAAGAGGTGGTGGAGATGGAAGCAAGAGAAACCAACCCATTGGTAGTTTCTTTATCATCATCATCCCCAGAAGTATATTCTTCTTGAGTTGAGGCGACAATAGATGTATCCATGGAAGATCTTGCCATAAAGCAATGTGCATTCTTGATGTGAGGGCTCTCATTGGGGGATTCAAATAGGTATGAAGATGGAGTTTAGGTAGTAGCAACAACGGCCACTTCCTTTGAGGTTTCTTCTTCATCACTTTCACTATCATTATCCTCAGAAGAATACTCCTCTTGATTTAATAGCACAATATTTGATGACCGCTTGTTCTTCTTTATTCTTGATGAATGGTCTATTGTTGGGAACCTTTGAATCTTTGCTCTTGTCCTTGGGAATGAGCCTCCCATCACGAGTTTCTCTATTCTCATATGGGCATTCGACGATGAAGTGGAACTTGTCACCATAATTGAAGCAAGATTTTGATCTTGGGCCCGGGCTCTTGAACCCGCTTGCTTTGTTCCTCTTGATGTTTTCTTCCATTGCCTTGGATGGATCAACCCAAAAGGTTCTTGCATGAAATGCCATATGGTCATGGTAGTGATATTTCAAGTCTTCCGGATAGGACATGCTCCAAGAGGTTCTATATGGTTCTCGATTGTCCACCTATTCCACCACATTGACATTCAAAGCAAGATTTGCACCTCTTGCCATCCCCATTGCATGGTTCTGTGAATCTTGAGAATTTTGTTCGGCCACCTTGAGCGCTTGCATCTCGTGCACCACTTGATAGGAGGTTAGCTTAGGATAGCTTTCCCTCCTTGGAGACTCTTGACATCAATGAGTTCATAAGGCATCATGGCATCAAAATACTTATCCTTGATCCAAAAGTTATCAATATGTTGGGCACCCACATTACGAAAGGCATCGACAATGGATAGGAGCCTTCTATACATATCTTGATGATCTCCATTTGGCAACCTCATGAACCCTTCGGCTTGGTTTCGAAGAGCACTATACTTGTTTCTCTTCATGTTTTCACTTCCCACAAAGATTTCGGACAACCCATCCCAAGCTTCCTTGGCGGTGGTGTAGTTCTGAATATAAGCGAAGTCGTTTGTCCCCACATCTTGATGAATCATGTTCAAGGCGACAGAGTTGAGTTGGTGATCAACCACCTCTCTTCTATTCATGTTGTCGGCGTTGAAAGGTTTGTACCCTTCAAGAATGATTCTCCGTAGCTCATTGGAGGCACTGCACACATGAGAGCGGAACTTAAATTGCCACCTATTAAAATCTTCAACATTAAGCTTAGGTGGATCACCCCTATTGTTTATATGAGGGTGAGGGACAGGTGGATCCGGAGAGCGCAATCAACAGCATTGTAGCTCTCTTTCACACCTAAGCCCGTTTTAGGAGAAGCATTAGAGATTTTAACATTGGCTAGGTCGTCACCGTCCAAGGGCTTTTTAGTAGAGGGTAAGGCCGAAGCATCTCCCTCTAATAAAGAGTCCTTGTCCTTGTCCTCTGTGATGGGAATGATGGGAGGGACCGACAGTTTTAGTAGCTCTGCAAGATATTTCTTCATATCTAGAATATTAGATTCCAAGGAGGATCTCAAGGATGTTTCCAAATACGATAATATTCTAGCATATGTTCGAGGTACTCATCTTGAATTTACACTTATCAACCTCGATGATGATCACCACTCTAGGTCATCCTCCAGTGGGCTATATAAAATCTTCCTTTTGATGCAAACCCATGAAAGGACGATACATAACCCCACATAGAAACACCAAAAACCTAGACCCTGCTCGACATCACAAGATTATGCACAACCACACTTTCCTGCCGCCCGATCTGCGACGAGCCCCGGCCTACGCCGTGGACTCACCACTTTTGAGATGGTGGTTTGATGCCAAGAAAGGGCTCGGCACCAGAGCATCAAGGCTCGCCTTGAGGGCCTCGACGACGGCTATGTTGACTACGCGGCGCATGAGGCGTACTAGGTGACATAGGCATCCCAAATGGGCCTGCCTAATATAGTACCCGGGGTTTATTGAAGACCCACTACCCGAAGAATAAGAAGACTCGAAAAGCCCAAGATGTATTTAAGGAAAAGATAGAGTTGTAATAGGAAGTGTTATTTGTAATCTGGCGGGATGAGTTAGAAACCATCCCGGACTCTGTAATCCTTGTATAGCACGAATCCCTCGGCTCCACCTATATAAAGGGGGTCGAGGGACGAGAAGATCATCGAATCATTGTCTCGCAAACCCTAGTTTTCATATTCGTCGAGCACTTTTCGGCTGAAACCTTCGAGATCTACTTGCCCTCTACTTCTAACTAAACCCTAGCCTACAATCCATAGGCATTGATAAGTTAATCCCTTGTCAATTGGCGCCGTCTCGTGGGAATTAGAGGCGTAAGGATCCGATCTCGATGGCACGTTCAAGATCTTCGACATCGTCAACCGGAAGCAACACCATGGATCGAGGTAAACAGATCGCTGCTGGTCTTGTTGATTTTGTTCCTCACCCACCCTCCCGTTTGGATGCATATGCGTATCTGGCGGAGCCCTTGGAGATGACGTTCGGAAGGTTCCACTTTCGCGTCGAGAAGGAAGGATCGTATCGTGTCGAAATTCCGATTTCGTCGGGATCGTCGCCGGTCGATTCTGATTTTTCAAGCTATGCATCATCAACCGAGTCGAAGAAGAAACTTCGGCAACACGTTACGTTAGCATCGAGCAAGAGAGAAACTCGCCAAGATCTTCAACAATGCATCGTTTGAGTCATCTCGCGGACTCATATATAAGCGATGGCTCAAGCGATGTCGACGAGTTACGACTTCATCGACAAGTCTCTCACAGTGGGCAAGGTCTTCATCAATCTCAACAATGATGTCACCGAACCCAACATAGATCTGAGTACAAAATATCATCAGATTTATGCTATCGAAAATCAAGAGGAAACATCGGAGGCTCTCGACGAGTTGGGAAATCCTTTTGTCGATCCCTCAGATCTAAGGAGAGGTATGGGCACTAAATATGTCGGGCCCACACCACGCGTCAGAGTCCAACTTCCGCAGGCAGCCTGGGATAGGGCGGCAAAAGCCATAGATGGTTCAGAACCAATGACGACAACAGCTACAGCTCAAGAACTGCAAGCTTATCAATATATGCTCGCACGAACTGCCCGAGAAATAGAAAAACAGACAGCTGAGTTGAACAGGAGAAAGGAGGCAGCTTCTGCATCCAGCAAGAGAAGGGCAGATCTAAGTGGACAATCTAGAGTTTCGGGTGATAGCCACAGGGAGGCTCGGAACAGAGGAAGATCAAGGTTACAACACATACCCGAAGCGTAAAGAGAGTTCTTGGTTCAAAACCTCGACATGTCTTTTATGTCGATAGATACAAGGGGAAATATTATCCCTAAGACACCGAAGCTGGGTATATGGCGACACAAGCTTACATCCTCGCATCCGAGCCACCCCCGGGAGATCCAAGGGAAACATTATACAACATGGCATTGGCAGGAGTTGGAGCTATGGGGACAGCTGTTCGTAGCAACGCCTCCCGAAGGAGCGAGCAAGGCAAAATAGTCCACGACCTGCGGCAGACAACGGCGGCAGCTCCGGAAGGACCAAGTGGAGCAAGAGACACAGGAGTACAAGCGAGGGTCGATAGAGCAAGGCAAAGCAGAAGAGATCATCGGCAGTCCCCGGAGCTTAATGATGAGGATATGTGCGGTCTACCGTGCTTCACGAGAAGAGTCCGCAAAACTCGAGTCCCCTCAGGATTCAAGTTACCCGATCACTTCAAAAAGTTCGACGGCCTGCAAGATCCGGAGGACTGGTTAATTGATTACCTCGAAACGGTGAAGCTAACCGGAGGAACTAGAGCAACCGCGATGCAAAGTATTCAGGTGCACTTAAGTGGAGCTGCACGATCTTGGATCAAAAAACTCCCGCCAGGATCCATCGACAGTTGGGAAAGTTTCGAGGACGTATTCGTCAAGAACTTCGAGTCCACATGCAAGAAGCCTCGCATCGTTGGAAGAGCCGAGGGCGTGTCGACAAAAGCCAGATGAGTCAATGAGAAAATACATCCAAAGGTGGAACATCATAAAAAACTCGGCAGAAAATATATCTGACGAGAGAGCAATAGATGCGTTTGTCGCAGGAATCGAGCGCGGAGATTTTGTTGAGGATTTGGGGAGGACCAATCCAAAAACAGTATCCGCATTGATGGAGATAGCAAATAGATGGGCAGACGGAGAAGACGCTGTCCACAATAAACGACACAGGTCGCCAGAGGAGGACCGTGGTCGAAATTATCAGACGAGGCGACGATTTCCTCGGCAGTATCCGAATTATGACGCCCCAGGACAAATTTCGGCAGGATTTCGGTCAAATACAGGAGGAAGCAACAGAGACGATTATCAGAGAAGCAATGAGCAGCGAGGCGATAATAGGGACGACTCCCGCAACAGGCAAAATAGTGGGCCAAGGTTTCCACGACCTTTTGTGTCTCCCGAAGAAATGCTGAACGGGCCGTGCCAGATGCATTTCTTCCTCGACAACGAATGGGAAAAGACAGTCAGGACACCTGCGGAAAGATTGTCGAAATTTTCAAGCAATGTTCGGATGTGCGTAAAACGCTCACGCACGAGCAGCACAGAGAAACCCTCGGGAGCCTAGGAGCGAAGTTCATCTACCACCACCTCCCGCGATTACGAAGGCAATCAACACCAGCTCGGAATAGCGGCAGCACTCGCACCACCACCCTATGTTGATCCTAACTCCAACGGAGCAGGTGTCGATGATTCGAAGGGAAGGCCATCTAATAGAGCTCAAAAAGTAATCTCACGACAGGTGTTTATGGCGGAGAAAATGCCTCCACCAACAGCTTGAGTACCTTAATTGGTCGGGACAAGATATCGGTTTCACAATAGCGGATCATCCGCAGTAAGTTCCTCGACCAGGGCGGTCAGCACTTATTCCGCCGGCAGCTATTGCGGGCTTTGATGTTTCTCGAGTATTCATAGATGGTGGCAGCAGCTTAAACCTTATGTATGCGGATACATTGAGGAAGATGAACATATCCTTAGCAAATCTAAAGCCAACGGACACAAGGTTCCACGGCATCACACCGGACAAACCAAGTTACCCATTGGGAAAGATCAACCTCGACGTTCAGTTTGGAACCCGAGAAAATTATAGAATCGAGAAGCTGGAGTTTGAAGTCGTGGATTTTCCATCGCAGTACCACGCTTTGTTGGGACGACCAGCATATGCTAGGTTTATGGCAGTACCGCACTATACATACCTGTTATGGAGATTGCCTGGACCCAAGGGACCAATCACGGTCAAAGGGAGTTTTGCCTTAGCTGATAAGTGCGACAAGGATTTCCATCGGTTATCAGAACCTTCGGGATGCAAGCTGAATACTTGGCGTCGAAAAGCATGATCGATTACGACGTACTCGCCGGACGTCGGAAGGCCAAACAAGGAATCAACTTTCAACACGAGAGAAAAATTCTAAGGAGGTGCGGATTCACCCGACGGATCCAAAAAAGACGACATCCATTGCAAACAACATGGATATCGCATAGGAAAGCGCGCTCGTCGAGTTCCTCCGTGAGAACTGGAAAATCTTCGCATGGTGTCCAGCCGACATGCCAGGAGTACCCGTGGAACTTGCCGAGCACCACCTAAATTTGGATCCAACAACGAAACCAATCGGACAACCTTTGCGGCGTTTTTCGGAACCAAACCGCAAATCCATGCTATCGAAATAAATCGACTAGAGGAAGCTGGTTTTATCGGAGAGATATCTACGAAGCCACATGGGTAGCTAACCCGGTGATGGTGCCAAAGAAAAACACGACAGTCCTTCGCATGTGCGTCGACTTCACGTGTCTCAACAAACATTGCCCTAAGGATCACTTTCCCCTCCCAAGGATCGATCAAATCATCGACTCCACGGCAGGTTGTGAACGTCTTTCCTTTTTGGATGCATACTCTGGTTATAACCAGATCAGATTAAAAGAAGAGGATGAAGCCAAAACAACGTTTATTACACCTTACGGCGTGTTTTGTTACAAGACAATGCCCTTTGGTCTAAAAAATGCGGGAGCAACATATCAGAGGATGATGCAGAAGTGTTTAGCAACACAGATCGGGAAAAACGTGCAAGTGTACATTGATGATGTCGTCATAACATCAAAAAAGGGGACAACGCTGATCGAGGATCTCAAAGAAACTTTTGACAACCTCGACAAATTCTGCCTCAAGCTGAACCCGACGAAGTGTTCTTTTGGCGTCCCAGCAGGAGAACTTCTGGGATTTCTAGTTTCAGCAAGAGGGATTGAAGCAAATCCCGACAAAATACAAGCCATAGTAACAATGAGGAAGCCAACGAAGTTGAAAGAAATACAGCAGCTAACTGGGCGAGTCGCAGCTTTGAGCAGATTCGTCGCCAGATTAGGAGAAAAAGCGTTACCCTTTTATGCGCTGATCAAACAAGGAGATAAGTTCCAGTGGAACGAAGAAGCCGATAGAGCTTTCGAGGATCTGAAGCGAAAAATATCGACACCACCAATCCTGGTGGCTCCAAAGGAAAAGGAACCTCTCCTGCTCGTATATTGCAGCCACACCCCAAGTGGTTAGCACGGTGTTAGTTGTCGAAAGAGAAGAAGAAGGGAAAATCCATGGAGTACAGCGACCAAGTATACTTTGTGAGCGAAGTCCTGTCGCCCTCAAAACAAAGGTACCCTCGGTACCAAAAGCTAGCATATGGAGTGTTCACGACAGACACGAAAATTGCGCCACTATTTTTCGGCACACCCGATCATAGTGGTCAATGAAGCTCCTTTATCAAATATACTGAACAACCCAGAAGCTACGGGTCGTGTCTCCCTTTGGGGAATAGAACTCTCCCCTCGGGACATCACGTATGAAAAAAGAAAAGCAATAAAGTCGCAAATACTACCGGACTTCATCGCAGAGTGGATGGAGTTGCAAAATACGAGACCCCGGATTTATCGAGAACCCGGACTATGAATTTTGATGGGTCCAAGAGACTAGAAGGGGCTGGCGCAGAGTAGTACTCATATCACCCGAAGGCGACAAGTTGAAGTACATCCTTCGGATGACGTTCCCTAACGCGTCTAACAATGAAGCAGAATATGAGGCTCTCATACACGGGATGAAGATGGCGAAAGCTCGTGGAGCAACTCGATTAAAAATCTTTGGCGATTCACAGTTGGTAGCTCAGCAAGTTATGAACCAATGCGACGCAATCAATGCTAGCATGATGGCCTACAAGGAGGTGTACAATGAGCTCGAGAAGTTGTTCGATGGATGCGAAGTAAATCATATTAGTAGATTGAGCAACGACGAAGCCGACGTTCCGGCAAACATCGGGTCGCGAGTGCCTTGCGGTCCCGCCGTGTGTATTTTGGGAAGAGATAACAGAGAGATCCACTGAGTCGACAAAATCAAAAAAGAAGGAGAAGAAACCCTCGGGGGCTACCAAGGAGAAGCAAGAGGAAGAAGAAGAAGAGCAAGACCTGGTCATGGTAATACAGATACCATGGATGCAGTCGTACATATCATATATACTCAAGAAAGAAATACCCGACGATCCAGTCGAGGCAAGGCGAGTAATTCGACGTTCCAAAGCTTTCACAGTGGTTAAGGGAGAATTATATAAGAGAAGTATCTCAGGCGTCTTGCAAAGGTGCGTCACACCCGAAGAAGGAAGAATAATTCTGAAGGATGTACACGAAGGAATATGTGGCCACCACGCAAGTAGTCGAGCTATCGCAGCCAAGGTTTTTCGGGCAGGATTCTACTGGTTAACAGCAATTGAGGATGCTAAGGACATAGTACGAACTTGCGATGCGTGTCAAAGGTTCGCCGCAAAACCTCACTCTCCAGCAGCAGAGTTAGCACCAATACCTTTGTCGTGGCCCTTTGCACAATGGGGACTCGATATGGTGGGCAAGTTACACAAATCATGGCCAGGAGGAAAAGAGTACATGCTAGTAGCTGTCGACAAATTTACAAAGTGGATAGAAGCGAAGCCGATAAATTCACCAGACGGAGCATCTGCAGTAAAATTCATACAAGGCCTCGTCTTCAGGTTTGGAGTGCCCCACAGCATCGTCACGGACAACGGCAGCAACTTCACATCCAATGAATTCAAAGACTATTGCAAAGAGGTGGGTATCAAGCTGAATTTTGCGTCGGTTGCACATCCTCAAACCAATGGGCAAGTCGAGAAAGCCAATGGCATCATCTGCAATGGCATCAAGAAACGTCTGTTGGGACCTTTAGAAAAAGCTCGACATACCTGGCCTGAAGAATTACCAAGTGTGATGTGGAGCATCCGAACGACACCAAATACGGCGACACAGGAAACCCCGTTTTTTCTGGTTCATGGCGCGGAGGCAGTACTCCCAATAGAAATAGAGCACGACTCCCCTAGAGTGACAGCATATGATGAAGAAGCTTCAAAGATAGCATTGGAAGACGATGTGGACGCACTCGACGAAGCTCGAGACGAAGTACTATCTCGCGTAACCAAATATCAACAGGACTTGAAGAATTACCACAGTCGACGTCTGCGGCCAAGATCTTTTTAGGTGGGCGACCTAGTTCTTCGGCTCACGCAAAAGAGTCATGAAAAACTCGAGTCACCATGGCTTGGTCCTTACATCGTCACGGAAGTAATCGGAGGAGGAGCATACAGGATAAAGGACAAGAAGACAGGGGTGGAGGAGCCAAACCCCTGGAACGTGGCGCAACTCAGGCGGTTCTACGCTTAGAATCGAAATATAGTCCTTGTAAAACTTCAATGTACTGAAACGCCCACGAGTTTTCAGACGCACTCTTTTCCTTTTTCGGGGCACCGAGTGGGGCCGGGAAAGGTTTTTAATGAGGCGGGCTCGTGGTGCTACAATATAATAAAGATAGTGGAGATATACTTCCTATTTTTCGACACGCTCGGGGCTCAAACGCCCAAGCCTCAAAATACATACAATATAGATTCACTGAAATATTTCGCCTTGGTACATTAATACCTCGCCAAATATAAAAAAAATCGGGAGACAAGCAATCATAAATATAGTGTACACATCAAAAAACATAAGTGCCTTGGTTTAAAAACCTCGCCATGCAAACATAGAACTTCGACATCAACGATACTCAAAAATGGGCAATCTACCCAAAGAACAAACAAAGAGGTCTTATTCCAGCAGGAAAAATAGATTTCAAGGAAAGAAAAATAGTGTAATCTTCGAGCTCTGGGGCTTCAACAACATAGAGAACCTCAGCAACACACAATGAATTCCTTCGGAAATATGAGATACAAGATGTCTAACATGATACAAGTCAATGAAATCCCAAGATAGTATCTACCGATAAACCCCTGGTTGTTTTGTGTTCAGCATAAGAACCCTTGGTAAAGAATTCGGAGTCCATCCGAAGAAGTTCATCTATCATCGACTCGGCCACAGGAGCTACCATGGCATCGATTGAATCAATATCATTCTTTCGACGCGTTTTCTTCCCTAGACAACCAGCAACAATCTTCGTCAGGTCCAACTTTGGGTAACAAATGTTTATCATAATCATGGCAAATCTCGCTCCAGCAGTGAGTTGAGCCCGCACGAAGTTATGGATGCGAGGAGCATCTCTGAATACCTCCAATAATTCGGGAAGAGTTTTTGGAACCTCGTTTCTTGGAAACAGATTCCTATAGACAAGGGTCAATGTTGACGTGCAAAAGCTGAGAAAATCGCGCACCCGGCAAGCACGATCTTGGAACCTAACAATTTGTTGGGTTCGTTCGGAGTGGCCCGTAACAAACACCCATGGTTAAGGGAGAGATTAACAAGAAGATTTGTCCTCTCATTCACTCTCCGATCTTCGGCAGCAGAATCAAGAACCGAGCCTCGTTAAAAGCGACAGGGCAAGAAATTGGAAGAAAGGCACAGCAGGATAAAGAAGAGGCATCAATAGAAGGCAAAAACGCACCTAGCATATCTGAGCTAGCCTCTAGCATCAGCTCAAGCATACTATTCTCTCGGGTTGTGGCTCCCTTTGCTTCTAGTACAGCAGCATCCCTAGCAGCCACAGCTTCTTCGGCTTGCTGAAGAGCAAGTTTCTCTCCTTCAGAGGCTTTTCGAGATTGTTCCATCATGGCCAAAGTTTGTTTCTTCATAGACTGAAGTTTTTGTCGAAGTTCTTGTAAATCTTCCGACAAATGTCCGCTTGATGAACTCTTGAGGAGACCAGAGTCGACTAATATTTTCTTCGAGAAGGAAGATGCAGGTGAAGCAGCGGCAGAGCAAGGAGGAGTCGAGTAGTTATCAAATATTAACTGGAAAAGAAAGGCCCAGGATCAATGAAAAGCACGAAGGGAAATTTCATTACTTACTAGAATATTTACATGGGTATTACAAAAGAAAGTTCTCCAGGAGGACTAAGTGAATAACTGTCGCCAAGGCTAAAATGGCGACAAGAGCAAAAGAAATAGAAAAAGAAACAAGGAGGCATGCAACTAGACCTCCGGCCTCGAGGAGCTGGGAGTCGAAGTTGGCTTAATCCCGAGATACGCCAAGATTTTCTTTGTATTGGGCTTGGCCGCCTTCATCGGTGATTTCCACCTCGATCGCTCTATCCGATCGGTGTCGCCAACCTTCATCCGAGTCGAGAGTCTCGCTGGCTGTCAGCAACCGGAGCAACAAGTATTTTCAACGGCCACCTTCATATTTTCATGGCGCATCTTCAGCCCAAGATCTTCCGATGTATTGAAAAGCTTGGCAAGGTCAAGGAAAGTCGAAGGTTCCTCTTTCTTCGGGAAGAAGTAGGGGAACAACGCCGACAAAGCCCCACTGGCATTGGCCACGCCTTCACGAATTTCGCGTCCATGGAACTCTAGAAGAGAAAGTGCGTCAAGGAGAGGGTCATTGACAGGCTTCTCCAGATCAAAATCTTGGTTGGTTTGGGCTGCCACATAAGACAGAACGTTAGTCAAAAACCAAGAAACAAGAAGTACAAACAAAACAGAAGGGACAAGTGATATTAACTCAGCGTACGTCGACTTTGCGAATTCAAACGCTTGATGATCCCTTGTTCTCGTGCAACCTGGGCAGATTTTTGCTCGTGCAAGGCAGATTCAGCATCTTTGAGCCTTTGCTGCAATTCTTCGACACTAGCAGCCTTTGCTTTGGCATTATCAGCTTCAGCTCTGGCTTCGCTGGCGGCAAGCTCAGCTTTCTTGCGAGCCGTTTCACTTTTCTCAAGATTCCGAGAAAGTGTCTCGGCACGTTCGTTAGCTTCTGCAAGTTTTTCTGTCGAGATGCGGAAAAGAAAAAGAAGAAAGATCGAAATAGCGACAAGCGGTTGGCGTAAAATGCCAAGGAAAAACAGCAAGTGGAAAAGTCGTACCTTCGGCTCTGTCGGCATACTCGCGGTACCCAATAAATTGGGACCCGATGCGGATAAGATCCTTGATCATAGGCTGTCAAAGAAGAAGAAAAGAAGGGGAAAAACTTCGGCATTACAAAAAGTAAGGGTCCATAAAAGCAAAATAAAGGAAAGATAGACCTCGATAAACTTACATCATCCAAGAGCTGCGACGAAGAGCTGCTCAATTGAGGAGGAGGCTCAACGATCATTTCAACCCTTGCCCTTTTTGGCGAAGGGACAAGGGGGCTCGATGGTGGAGTAGTGGTGACGACGTTTTGTTGGGGAGGCGATGTTTCATCTCCTTCAACTAACGTGTCTGAAACAAGCACAGTACGTGACGTGCTGGTCCGAGGAGCTACGTCGATGAATCGGTACTTCTTCTTCCTCATCACTAGTGAACAAAAATCGACAGTACAAAAAGCAAGACAAGATAAATCTTTCGAGCACATAAAAAAAGGGGAGGAGAGATAAAAGTCGACTTACGAGCTGATGAGGGATTCAACATACGGATCATAAGCTGCCTTCGGATGAGAAGGAACAACTTCTTCAGCCTTAGAAATGCCAGAATCCTCGGCTTCAGTCCTTTTCCTTTTGTTCTTTGGAGAAACAGCAGGAGGAAGGGATTCAGTCGATTCACTGGCTTCAGACTCAGCCTCTTGCTCATGAGAAGCCGCAGATTTGTGAGAACCCGCGACTTCACTTTCAGGAATAGAAGAGCCTTGAGCATCTTCGGCAACTATACCCATTTCTTCGACTTCTCCATCCTCAGGAAGAGGAGGAAGGGAAGCCATAGTAGGATGATCCTATAAAAAATAGCGACAAAGGAAAAAATAGCGAGATATTAATACAATGAGATGCAGGAAAAACTCGGAACAAGATAAAAATTCGAGAAGACAAAATACCTCGGGAAGAGGATTGGTGGAGTTGTAGGGTGCCACGCGACAGGAGGAAGGAATAGGATCCTTCTTACTCAGCGAGGTAATTCTTCGGATAAGCTTCTCCAAGTCCTTCACGGAAAGATCACCGGAGAGCCTATTGGCGTCATTGGCACCGTAGTATGTCCAAAGGGGATTTTTGCGAGCCCGAAGAGGCTGCACTCTAATTCTAAGAAAATAGGCTGTGATTTGGACACCGGATAATTCTTTGCCTCGAGTATTTTGGAGCTGATGGATACGAGACATAAGAGCTTCGTCGCCTTCTTCTCTTCTTCGGAAACTTCGGCGTCCCGGAGTGGCGGCGTTGAATCTTCGCGTTTCCGTCGAAGGGAACTATGTTATGTTCCACGGAATTGGCGCTTTCTTCGTGTATATAGAGCCATCTCTTGCGCCATCCTTGGACAGAGTCGGGAAATTTGACGTCGAAATAATCGACATCGGTTCGGACACAGATAACTACGCCACCTATGTTGTAGGTGGCGTTGTGCGCGCCATTGCGGCGAAGGCAGAAAATGCGCTTCCAAAGAGCCCAATTGGGAGCGACTCCAAGGAAGCATTCACAAAGAGTGATAAAAATAGAAATATGGAGGATCGAATTGGGAGTCAGCCGGTGCAACTGAATCCCGTAAACAAAGAGAAGACCGCGGAGGAAATCATGGATTGGGGGAGATAGGCCACGGATGAGATGATCAACAAAACTAACCCGATACTCCATTGGAGGGTTGGGATAGCTTTCTTCGCTGGGAAAGCGGATGGCGTCTTCCTTCTTCATAAGGCCAAGCCTTTTCATCAGGTTGGCGTCTTGATTGGAGATTTTAGATCTCTCCCACTCAAGATCTTCAGCAGCCATCGCAGACTCTGGAGTGCTGTGGCGAGTCAGGCGCGCGCGCGGTGGCATCAACGGCAATGGGCAGAGCAATGTATGCGAGAGCGGAAAATCGGAGAGAGTTGGGCGCAGGGAAAGTTTTGTGAAGAGGAACAGGTGAGCGGCGCAAGCGAGGGGATGAACGGAGGTTGAAGACAGGTTTATATAAGAATTGGGTGAAGCAGTGTGCCGTTGGATGAGGAGATCGTGTGGTGATAATAGATCTTCTAGACACAAGGGCAAAAAAGTATTTTTACTGGGATAGGCGTTACGATACGTGCGCCAGAAAAAGCGGAGGACGTGTGTCCCCCACTTGCACGACGTGTCAACGTGGTGGAAACGATGGACCCACAAAACAGAAAAATCTCGGCCATTGATGGAGTTGAAGAAAATTTGTCAAGGAAAAATGTGTCGACAAGAAAAATAAAAGGAGAATGGCGACAGGATGACTTATTTGCATACTTCGGGAGCCTTTGGTCAGAAACAAGTTTTTGCCCAAATGCTCGGGGGCTACTTCGAAAAAAGTAAAATTTCGACCATGGCAAATATAGAAAATGTTGAGCCTACAGTCAAGCACAAGTTCTTGGCTGTAGCCTCGGGGGCTACTCCCATCGGGAGCGCTGTTCGCGCACCCGACAAATATAAAAAAAAAAAAAAAAAAAAGAGAAAAAAGAAAGAGAGAAGGAGGAAAGAATATCAGGAGATAATGGCAATATAGCGACAAGGTGGACTAAAATGTTGAGCCTACAACCAAGCACAAGTTCTTGGCTGTAGCCTCGGGGGCTACTCCCATCGGGAACGCTGTTCGCGTACCCGATGAAGTTAACAAAGGAAAAATAAAACAGCAAGAGAGTATATTTCGAGTTATAATCAACTCTACATATACTCCCATCGGGAGAGCAATATAAGTCATATTTGACTCGATAAAATGTGCCATTCCAACAGCCGGAAAAGCACTCGACAATATATTCTCAGAACGCCAAAGTTGCGATCAATTTCCGAATGCCGCAAATTTGCGAAGGTAAGACCCCAGAACTATTCTGCTGGGCGTGGCATCGCCAAAGACTGCGCTCTGCTACTTTTATCCGTATCAACAGATGCGAAGAAAAATCCTAACGGACGCGTTAGGTACTCGATAAATTCGACTGGGACTCGACAGAATGGTAAGACCTTAAGCGGCACCTGTCGAAGTTTACACCAGTATCCCGAGATCATGTCCAGGGACGTGATTTTGAAGTAGGTTGTTGCGGATTGCCACTAGAGCAGCTTAACTAGTACCCGATCCGTCGGATGAACTAGCCCCAACTACCAATATCCCTGTACAATATAGAATTTTATGAGAAAAAGTATGAAAGTTAGAGCTTTCGAGTAAAAATAAACGATAGAGATTTTCCCTGACTCTATGATTCAAGCAAAATCTCGGGGGCTACTGACATAGGCATCCCAAATGGGCCTGCCTAATATAGTACCCGGGGTTTATTGAAGACCCACTACCCGAAGAATAAGAAGACTCGAAAAGCCCAAGATGTATTTAAGGAAAAGATAGAGTTGTAATAGGAAGTGTTATTTGTAATCTGGCGGGATGAGTTAGAAACCATCCCGGACTCGTAATCCTTGTATAGCACGAATCCCTCGGCTCCACCTATATAAAGGGGGGTCGAGGGACGAGAAGATCATCGAATCATTGTCTGCAAACCCTAGTTTTCATATTCGTCGAGCACTTTTCGGCTGAAACCTTCGAGATCTACTTGCCCTCTACTTCTAACTAAACCCTAGCCTACAATCCATAGGCATTGATAAGTTAATCCCTTGTCACTAGGTGTCACCGACACAGCCGCAGGTGCCACCGCTGCCGCCACCAATGCGCGACCGTGAAAGAGGAGGAGCACGCTCCATGGGAGGAGGAGTACTAGCCGGGGTACATATTCCCAAAGCCGCACCCTGGCCGCCCCGATTGGTTGCAGTACCAAGGGGCCGACACCCAATATGTGGAGCCGCTCCCGTGAGTGCTGGTGTTCCCTCCAGAGGCCTACATCCAGGGCGATGTCAAATACTCGCCGGAAGACGACGACATGGACTACAAGCCAATGGAGGAGCCGGAGCTGACATATGAGGAGCCCATCCACCTCTCGCAGCAGGCTGTGGCGGCACCAGCACCACTACCACCTCTCATCGCAGGTCGTGGCGGCACCAGCATCGCCGGCAGCTGCCCCCGCCTCCTCTGGCGGCCAATGTGTGGCCGCCTCTGGAGGTCTTCATCAACCTCGGCGAGAAAGACTAGAAGCTGGTCGAGCCGGCGAGGAGGGCCTGAACCTGCCGGCATGCACTCCATTATCCATTTATTTTTTCTGTAAAACGTGGACTTTTGGCTCTATAATACGTAAATTATGTTTGTGTTTTTTCATGTCGAATATTTTTGTAGTTTGAGGCCGTTGGGGCAGCTGGCAACCACAAACGAACGCTGGCATCCTCCCTGTCAGTGGGCCACCGCAAACAGACCAAAATACAGTGTTGCTACCTAAAATGCAATGGTGGGCCGCATTTCAGACGACCAATCTCTCAGTTTGGGTCCATATACGGTTGTCGGCGGATAGGTAAGATATCCAGGTTCGTTTGCGCCTTACAGCTGCCCCAGCGGCGACCCTCATTTGGTGCGCATTCTTGCAATTCGGGGCCATTTTTCAAACTAATTTGCACACATAGGCCACCGATTTACACACATAGGCCACTGATGTTGTGAATAAAATCAATATTAACACAAAAAGTACCAATGTTTTGAACAACACAAATAGTAGCATATAGTTTATATAACACACACAAAGTCATAAGTCATAATTTATTACAAACATTAAAATTTAAATAGAGGGCTACTGGTTTTCAACATGATTCACGTATGCTAGACCAAATCATTCTTGAGTCAGTTGTAAGTTGCCTTGTCTCGCATTGCATAATGCACATGGAATAAATCGACTAAGTCGGACGGCGGTTCAGGCTCGGACGACCAAATCATTTCATTTTTAGGTTATTTTTAGTGTTCTTTTTGGGATTATGATGCGGCGGCTACATCCTGAAGTTAGAATAAGGTCCTCCCTGCTCTATCCTAGCTCCGGTGGTGCGTCTAGTGCTGTTGGAGGGCGCGTAGAGTCGCGTGGGTGGATCTCCTAGGATCCGATCAATTTTCGTTTCTGTTGGTGTGGTTTCATGCCAGTTTTTGACTTTTTTTATGATCTACCGGTTCTCATTATTAGCGATGGTTGCTACTTTGATGCGATGGTCCTTTGGTTCTAGCATGACGATTTTTCGTATATCCACTACAACAAGCTTTGTCCAGCTCCGGTGATGGAGGGGCGAGGACAACGACGTGTCTTCTGCTCGTGCTTGTGCATGTAGTTATCTTTAGGTGGTCAAAGTACCTATTTATATTTTATTATTATTTACACTATCGTTAATGATTATTAATAAATTCGTAAATTGGTGTAGGTATTTTTTTGAAAATATCTGAAGCGAACTGAAGGGAGAGCGTCTTCGGTCTCAAGAAAACCAGAAGCGCCTTCAGGAAGGAGAAAAAAAAAGGGAGTCGATCTTCTTGGGCCACAAGCCGAAGCTGGGAGGCGCCGTCGAGAAGACACAAATACACCGCATCTCCCACCACGGTTCCGATCGAGACTGCAGCCCAGCCTTAAACCCTACAGCCGCCGCAAAGCCCCCCAGCAAACACCATGGCCGCCGCCGCCGCCGCGAAGGCCGCGGCCGCCGCCCTCTCCGCCGGGGCGGCCTTCGCCGCGTCCTCCGGGAGGGTGCACGCCGGCCTCATCCCCGGCTGGTCCTCCCCGTCCCCCGCCCCTGCCCCCGGTGCCGTCCCCGGGGCGCCGCCGGCCCCCGAGCCGGCTGCCGAGGAGAAGCCCAGGGTCCGGAACGACAACCCGCGCACCAGCGCCTCCGGGTTCAACCCCGAGCCGCTGGAGGAGGGGGTCAAGCTGCTGGACGAGATGAGTAAAAAACATAGTTCCACTGAAGTCAAGAAGGTAGGATTTCCGAGGCTTGGGGGAGGCTATTGTCTGTGCCTTGGCTGGCTCTGATGTTGACTGACTCATGGCTCCGCAGACCTTTGAGCATCTTAAGAAGGTGCAGGATACGAAGCAAGCGGAGCTCGCTGCAAAGAAGGCCGAGTACACGAGGGAGGCTGCGATCCTCGAGCTCGTGAGATATTTCTCTTCTTTCCGTTTAATTTTGTTGGCCTTAATGCTCTGGACGAATTGCCATTAGTCTTCATTCAGACTGTCGGGAATGTTGGCAGTAATATATATAGCATTGCTAAAGAAATTTCGTTTTCAGGCATCCAGTTTCACGAGGGAGCAATTTTGGTGTATGTTACTGCTAGTAGCTTCTTGCCCTTTTACTTTTGGTTAGACATAAGACCAAGCAAATAAATGACTCGTGTGTTTAGGGAAGAATGGGAGATAAAGGAGAAGGAAACCCAGTTCCATGGTGCACTCTTTAATTATCTGGGGGATGTCACACTCACACACAAGAATTGCTGAATTTTCAGCCGCACACACAGACACACAAAGAAACCGCTAGTATTTAGTACTGTTTTAAGGAGTTTTTGGTACTTAATTTCGATCTATATGTTTGGTACTTTATATAACAATGCAAAGACCAAGTGCTTGACTGGAAATCAAGTTCTAGAGCACCGTATTTATTGCACGCGGTATATGCTTCAGATCATGCACAAGTATATTTATTTGACTAAATGTATATCTGCACTGTTATATTAATTTTAGTCTTTGCTTGGGTTGGTTGTTTATTTTACATCTTGCATCTTGACACATTTGCAGGAGAGGACACGCACGGAGTATGAAGAGAAGAAAAAACTTGCGCAAACCCAAGCTGAAATAAAGTCACAGGTAGCTCGATATAATGATGAGCTAGCAAGGAAAAGATTGCAGAACGAACATGAGGCACAGAGGACGAGAAACCATGAGCTCGTGAAGATGCAAGAAGAGTCTGCACTTAAGATAGAGCACATAAGACGCCAGTTTGAGGAAGAAATCCAGGAACTGCGCAAACGGACACAGCAGGAAATGGCAGCTATAGAGCAGGAGACCCAGAGACAGAAAAGTAGAGCAGAAGCGGAGGCAAAGGCGCTTGAAAAGAAACTCTCTGAAGATGTGAATCGGCGAATGCTTATTGAAAAGGCAAATGCTGAGAGGGAGAAGTGGGTCCAAGCAATAAATGCAACTTTTGAGCATATAGGAGGTATGCCTTACCAAGTTGCCATTTCCATGTGCCTATTCATTTCCTCAGACCTTTTCTACTATAAGCCACTTGTACACGTTTTCTACCCCATGTCGAACAATTGGATTAACCATTCATAACCCAGAGCAAAGGGCCTTAGACGAATTAACTCCCTCTGTCCAGAAATGTATGTCGTAGTTCAGCAATTAAGCAGTAAATTGATACAATCACTTGTATAGTTGTGGTTCTGCCCTTCTCTTACTCCCACACAAGTTCACTAATTAAGCTCTCCGCTCAGATGTTCTCTCTCTGACTAATCATATGACTGCTGCTCATCCCACATGAATGCACTGTTTGCTACTATATAAATGGTGCTGTAGTGCAGCTTCCAACTCTTCCAATTGGGAAGGTGATCTCGTTGTGTGTGGACCTGAGTGTGTAATTAGTACTATATCTTCGCCCACCGCTATATAAGTGATGTTGTAGTGTGGCTTCCACCTCTTCCAGTTGGGAAGGTGATTTTGTTGTGTGAGGATCGGAGCGTGTAATTAGTACTATATCTGCCCACCACTCTGCTTGTTCTGTCTCTAGCTAACATGACACTGCATTTCTGGTTGGAGTGGGTAACCTGGTTGTGAGGCGACCTGTGTTGATAATGCTCATATATTATATATCAGTGGTGATATAGAAGGTTAGCTTTAACATTTTCCTTTTGACATTTCAGGTGGTTTACGGACGATATTAACTGATCAGAGTAAGCTAACAGTAGCAGTTATAGGTGTAACTGGACTTGCAGCAGGGATATACACAACAAGGTAAAATTCATAAGCTGTACTCTATGTTTGCACTTCAGAAATACCGACTGGTAAATGGCCATAAAACTGAAAGGAATGCTGAGTGTATCTTGGCCTTGTATACTAAGGAATTGATTATTTGATTGCATAGAACTGATGTCGTGCATCCACTTGCAAGTTGCAACTTCTAATAATCTTTTGTTTTGAAATGTTCCTATACTCTCTCTGATTCACAATGAAAGTCGTTTTATAATCTTTACGAGTTCAAACATTTGTTGAGTTTGACCATATATATAAAGAAAGAATTACTAGCATCCATGGCATCAAATTGATATTACTAGATTCATCATGAAAGTTTATGCGAGGCAACATATTTGCTTAGAAATTGAGTCACGGTGTCAGCTTGAAGGCTGTATCCTCAAAAAAAAAAAAAAAAACTTGAAGGTTGTGGCAACATCCAAGACTTGCAGTGTGAATGGGAAGGAGTAATAACTCTGAAACCAATTAGTGCCAGGTTATACTGGGAGCTGTTATATTTCAGTTGGATTCTACAAAGTTATCATAAATCAGAAGTATTACCGAATTCTGATTGCTCTTCTTACCGTTAATTCACTGCTCTTGGCACTTATGGTGTAGACTGTTTTGTTTCACGATGTGTGAAGTTCTTAACCTTCTTATATCCTCTATTGTTGAATGCAATATTGCTGTTTTCAGCCCCAATAACACGAATATCATTCTGGTGTAGACTGTTTTGTTTCACGATGTGTGAAGTTCTTAACCTTCTTATATCCTCTATTGTTGAATGCAATGTTGCTGTTTTCAGCCCCAATTACACAAATATCGTTCTGGAGTTGTGTATTGGTCATTTGTGCATGTGATCCTCTTACACGATTAACTTATTTGCCTCCAGGGAAGGTGCAAGAGTAGTCTGGGGTTATGTTGACCGTATTCTGGGTCAGCCTTCACTGATCAGAGAGTCATCACGAGGGAAGTACCCTTGGTCTGGTGTCCCATCACGTGCTATGAGTACTGTGACTAGCAAACTGAAAAATGGGAGCAATTTGGGGAAGGATGGGAAAGGTTTTGGTGATGTTATTCTAAATCCTTCTCTTCAGAAGAGAGTGAATCAACTAGCTAATGCCACAGCAAACACGAAACTTCATCAAGCTCCTTTTAGGAACATGCTTTTCTATGGGCCTCCGGGCACAGGGAAAACAATGGCAGCAAGGGAACTAGCCCGTGAATCTGTAAGTTGTATAAGTGAGCTCCCTGTGAATACTAGTGGAAATATTTGAAATATTGTTAGCTTACTAACATTATAACCATTACAGGGACTAGATTATGCACTGATGACTGGTGGAGATGTTGCACCGTTAGGAGCACAAGCAGTCACCAAGATTCATCAGCTGTTTGATTGGGCAAAGAAATCCGATAGAGGTCTACTCCTCTTCATTGATGAAGCAGATGCTTTCTTGTGCGAGTAAGTGATAGTCAAATCTTCAGACTCTTTTCGTAAACTAGATCCTTTGGTATCTGTGACTTTGCAGCATCATAAATATTTCATAAAGAACTTCATGTTCTTGTGTAAATGCTAAGCATCAGCAGCATAGATGTTAGCAATGTGTTGACTATTTCTAGTTCTCTATAATTTTCACATTGCTTCTTCGTATGTCGATATCACAAGATATTCATGTTTAGAAGTCTTTTCTATTCTTCCTAGTTGGTAAATATCTTTTACCTTTACCCAACTGCAGTGTTGACATTCCTGAGTAATCTATTTTCTATCTTGCAGACGGAACAAGACATACATGAGTGAAGCTCAAAGGAGTGCTCTGAATGCTCTCCTTTACCGCACGGGTAGCCAATCCAAGGACTTTGTGCTTGCACTAGCGACCAACAGACCTGGTGACCTTGACTCAGCTGTTGCTGACCGTATTGACGAGGTCCTTGAGTTTCCTTTGCCTGGTGAAGAAGAGAGGTCCAAGATTGTTAAACTGTACCTTGACAAGTACATCGTGAAAGCTGGTGAAAAGCAAGGAAAGGGCTTGTTCAGCTTCTTCCGCCGCCAGCCTCAGAAGATAGCAGTGAAGGGGATCACCGATGACCTGATCCGTGAGGCTGCTGCCAAGACGGAAGGCTTCTCTGGAAGAGAGATCGCGAAGCTATTGGCGAGCGTGCAGGCCGCAGTGTACGGGAGCACGGAATGTGAGCTCACCCCGGCCCTGTTCCGTGAGGTTGTAGATTACAAAGTCGCCGAGCACCAGCAGAGGAGAAAAATCGCTGGTCATGCCTAGGAGTAGATCACAGTGTTCATTTCTGGATAGAGTGCCTGGACGGGGGGCGGGTGATTCACCTGCTTAGTCTTCGTTAATTCTTTTTGCTGCCATCCTGACACACCTCGGTGGAAGTTTGGAGGCTCACATGTATCAACGTCAAGATGACACAGTTCACTTGCAACAAGCTCGGCAGTTTTCTGATTGATCTTCAGCACATACTTATGCCTTTGGTGGCGTCATTTACTAATAATTTAGTCATTGATAGTGGCTGTATGGTGTCCATTTACTGTTAAGCCGTGTTGATAAGGCCTGCCTCAACAGCTTGCATTTTCCTAGCTCGACCAACATTTAGAGCTGAGCCCTCCCTTCTGAATACTGGGAAGATTAGTAACGTTGAGCCTCTGTAAAAAAAGAACCCGTTGTGCTTCTGCAATCTGCCATATATGGCATCGGTATCACCAAGATTTCCCCTCTTCAACATCACAGGCCATCTTAATATCACATATCGGAGAATCAAATAAATCTAGTCTGGACATTAAGATTTCTGTGTTGCGTAAAGCTTATCATTCTTGGTTATACTATAGGAAAGGATACTTGAACAACCCGTCCCTCGAACAAAACTAGAGATGCAAGTGGGATTTATAGTTCATTTTGTATTTCCCCAAAATTTTGTACAGAAAACACAAAATGAACTATAAGTGGAATCTCACTTGACACCTTAAACAAAACCAAATTAGTAAAAATGACAATTAACAGTAGAGCTGCCTAAAACGTAGACACGCATCTCAGTGTATCTTTCAACAAATTAGAAGGATGTAACTGCAGGTTTCTTTCACTCGTATATATAGATAAAAGTACATACAAACAGTGTATCTTTCACAGAAAAGCCTGTTTCTATAGTTGCAACCAAGATTTAACACAGCTGTATCCAGCTCGTAGCATTTCACAATGGGCGAAGACGGAAGAGACAGTAATATACAGATACAGTCAAGGCATATACAGGCTTCATTCAGCAGGACGCTGGCTCTCAGGCATGTCGCACTCGTCAAGCAGCGCCAGGATGTTATGCTCAGGAGCACTTACAGAGGGCAGTATCGCACGCCTTCGGGCTGCAGGTCGCGGCCTTGTTCCGCTGCTGTCGGACTCGAGCTGCGACCCTTCCTTCACGACCGGCAAGTCTGTCCTCACCCGCCCACCCGCTGTAGAAGACATCCTCTCTTGCCATATCCTCCCATCCTAGAAATCATGAATCAGCAAAATCAATAAGGAATAATATAGGCTTGCATGATTTTTTGCCGGGAGACTTAAGGAAACCTTGCCAAAAGGGATGGAAAAGAAATGTACCAAGAACAGACAAAATACAGAAACAGGTACATTAGAACTTGATGGCAGGATTTGGTCGTAGCTTAGATACAGAGTTTTGTTTAAGGAACATCAACAGAGCCTGACATGAATTGCCCCTGCATTCCCCCACAAGTTCGTAACCTTGAAACTCAAGTGTATAAGAGCAGGCCTGTAACTGTATGTCTGCCACACAAGTTCACTACCGCTACTTGTCGTAGACTACATACCACCATTCAAACATTCAATTTTTCTTAAACAAGAGAACAGGCTTACATGCAGTATAGATGGCTCAGGAAGCGGGCATTTCACCGGCTGATCAAGGTTGACAGGCTCCACGGGGTGCTCCACTGGCTTGAACTCAATGCCTACCTCAATGCCGTGGGGACTATCCCCAGCTGCAGCTGCCGGGTCAGACTCCCCGGTCTCCATGTTGGGCGCCAATGTCTCCACAACCTCCTACAGCATCAAAACGAGATTGCCCGAGTCAATACCTATTTGAGTACCCAAAACTGCTGTCTCAATAGTCGTTAAAGCAGTTTGGCAGTAGGACAGCCAAGAGTTGGCAACATCAGGTTGCAATCTGATAAGAGTTATGCCTGACTCTTGGCTCTAATAAACGATGAACACCTCCTGAGTAATACAAGAACATTCCACGAAGTCTGCTAAAAAGGTTGGATTACATTTAGGAGACAGCAAAATCTCCCAACTTTTCCCTAGATCAAAGCGTGAAGAGGGCTGAAACCTAAAGTTCGAAACCTGAGTACGGTTCTTGCTTGCCTAATCTCTCCAAAGAAGCACCGCAAGCATACAGTAGCTATTTTTCTTACTTGAATCCTACCAAACAGAATCATCCTAAGCGAATTTCCTCCCTAAAAGAATCCGAATTTCATAAATCAGAAGAGGAAAAGGGAAGGGGGCTACCATGTGTTGGAGGCAGCACCATCCATCCATCATAAGACGAATTACGAGATGAAATCGGAACAGCTCAAATCTGAGCCATGGACGGCTTCGTACTGCTAAAGCTAACCTAGTATTAAAGCAAGGTGCATCCCCAGACAGATCTCTCCTCTGGGCAAGTAAACTAGGGAGCAAGTAGGAATACACAGTACATGTGGGCACGAATACAAAACAGGGCGGGGGGAGGGAAACTCACGACGGCGCTCTTGGCGCGGCGGTGGGTGCCACCGGCGGAGAACCTGGAGAAGATTCCGACCATCGTCCCCGCGACTTGTGCCGACCGCCCTGGCTCGAAGCTCCGGAGCTAAAGCGGGGGGCTTTTCTTGTTGAGGGAGGGGAGCGCTGATCGATCCAGTGATTGACCTGTCGGAGTGGGGGCTTTCAGGGCATCTCCAACCGGGCGACCCATCCCGCGCCCGCGCGTCCGGATGGGTCCAGCCGGACAAAAAACCGGCCCAGCGCGCGGACCCATCCCTAAAACGGATGCCCGCGGCGTCCGGATTGACGCAAACCCGGCCCAAATCTTGGCCGGGTTTGCGTGGCCGCGGACGCGAAAGGCTGGTCGCTCGCGTCCGCTCCTTGTCCGCCCCTGGCCCGCGTGTCATAGGCATAACTAAATTTTTTCATTAAAAAGAACTCATTACAATTTTTAGCTCCTACTTCTTATCCTAAATACGTATGGGGCCGGCGGTCTCGCCGGCGACTCCTCGCCGGCTCGCCGTCGGGGCCGTGGATTTCACTCGACGCGCGCGGCTCGTACGCGTGAGGATTCCACTCCGGCCTACGGGCCGGGTGGCGCGGCGGCGCGCGCGGCGCGGGCGCGGCGCGGCGGCGGCGGCGGCTGGGCGGCGGCCGCCATCCTCCTCCGTTCCGTCCGCGCACCTCGGGCGCGCTCGCGCTCCGCCTCCTGCGGCGGAACCATCCGCTTCCCGCATAGCTCCACCTCCTGCAGAGCGGCGCGTTCCACAGCGGTGCGCGCCTCCAGGCGGACGCGGGCGGGGGCCTGGGCCTCGTGGATCTCCTCCCGCCGGCGCATGCGCTCTTGCCGGCCGCGCTCCGCCGACGCAGCATCCTCCCGTGCGCGCCGCTCGGGGACGGCATCCGGATGAGGTGACGGGCTGCTCGCATAGCGAGCGGCTCGTTCTTCCGGCCGAGGAGGTCGCCTAGCGGCGGCGGCCGGCCCGCCGGATGCCCTCGTGCTCCTTCGTCACGCGCGTGAGGTCGGCGAGTCGCTCCTCGATGGCGGCGTTGATGTTCGCCGCCGCGAGGTCCTCCTCGTTGACGGGCTCCTCCGCGGCGGCCGCCCTCCTCCGAGGCCTCGTACCGGCCGTCCGCGGTCTCGTGCCGGCCCTCCGCGGCCGCCTCCACCATCTCCGCGTCACCGGCCTTCTGTGCCGCCGCCTCGGCAGCGACGCGGAGCGCCTCGTCGTCGGCGACCCACCGCGAGTCCGCGCGCGCCTCCTCCACCGGCCGCGGGAACCCGGCCCGGGCGGCGAGGGAGAGCTTGGCCCATGTGGCTGCGGGGCGCGCGGCATGGCGACGGAGAAGGTGGAGAGGGGAGGGAGAAGGTGGAGGGGAGGATGGTGTTGCGGAGTGTGAGACCGCCGCCGTCTTTTATAGCCGGCGGCCCGGCGGGAAACTTGGGCGCGAGCGCGCGCCAATGGCGTTCGCGCGCGCGGGAAGCTTGGTGCGCGCGGGAACTTTCCCGCGCGTTCCACCGCCCGCCATGGCTGTCCCGTCGAGGCCTGCCATGGCGCAGCGCCGCGCAAGGAAGACGAACCACGTGGCGTCTGTTTGGGTCGCCGCGTTGGGCGCAGCGTGCGACCCAAACGGACACGCGGACGTGGGGCGCTGTCCGCGTGTCCGGGCGGCGACCCAAACGGCCCAAAACGGACGGCCCAGCGCGTCCGTTTGGGTCGCACGGTTGGAGATGCCCTCAGCTTTGGGCATCTTGCCCCGGTGCACCTGCGAGGCTGCGACGGGCTGGCCAAGTTTTTTTTCTTCTTCTTTTTCTTAAAAAATAGTACATAGTACATTTTTTGTCAGATTTTTTTGTATTTTCCAAAATTTAAAGTATTTTTACCTAGACTTTTTTGCGTACACTCCTCCTGTACATATCTATCTATATAATTAACGCCATAATTTTTGGAGACATAGAAGTGTGAGGTTTTAAAATTATAAAAAATCTGAAAATGAAGGGAGCATTATTGCCCATGTGAAACAAATCTTTGTTCGTATGGGAGCTTCTTCTGCTTAACTAACCTGTTTCATCTATCCTTTGTAGACTATTATAGAAATACGAAGACGATGGTTGGTAGCGCAATTCAATGATCAACGCCTACATTTGCGAGACATGCTTAACATGTATCCATCCCCATATATACTAATTATAGTACCGCATGCTTAACATGTATGTATCCACATGTATACTAATCATAGTACCGCCGATAATGAGCCCATCGAGATATGTAGACACATTAGATCTTGAAACATCAAGTTGGTCTAGCGTCCATGTCACAAACGCCGAACTTTCCCGGTGAGAAATCTTATGTCTAACGTACAACTTGTTTCTAGTCTATTTCGGCTATTTATGGTGTTTTTCTAATATAGTAGGCACTTACAAAGTTCAACTCCGACATGTAACTTACCCGCATAATCCAAGTCTAACGGTAGCCTATAGACATATTTGACACAACTTTAACAATCTTCACTTTTGTGAATATGTCGCCAACTTGAAAATATCAGCGCCGTGCTAACACCGTGTATGTTGAACTTGGTTCTTCCTGTTGCTCACTTGCATGAGCCGGTCTCTGAATCCTCATTGCACTCGGTTGCTGATGGCGTGTACAGCACACGTCCGTTGGGAACCCCAAGAGGAAGGTATGATGCGCACAGTAGCAAGTTTTCCCTCAGAAAGAAACCAAGGTTTATCGAACCAGGAGGAGCCAAGAAGCACGTTGAAGGTTGATGGCGGCGGAATGTAGTGCGGCGCAACACCAGGGATTCTGGCGCCAACGTGGAACCTGCACAACACAATCAAAGTACTTTGTCCCAACGAAACAGTGAGGTTGTCAATCTCACCGGCTTGCTGTAACAAAGGATTAGATGTATAGTGTGGATGATGATTGTTTGCAGAAAACAGTAGAACACGTATTGCAGTAGATTGTATTCGATATAAAAGAATGGACCAGGGTCCACAGTTCACTAGAGGTGTCTCTCCCATAAGATAAATAGCATGTTGGGTGAACAAATTACAGTCGGGCAATTGACAAATAGAGAGGGCATGACCATGCACATACATGATATGATGAGTATTGTGAGATTTAATTGGGCATTACGACAAAGTACATAGACCGCTATCCAGACATGCATCTATGCCTAAAAGTCCACCTTCAGGTTATCATCCGAACCCCTTCCAGTATTAAGTTGTAAACAACAGACAATTGCATTAAATATGGTGCGTAATGTAATCAATAACTACATCCTTAGACATAGCATCAATGTTTTATCCCTAGTGGCAACAACACATCCACAACCTTAGAACTTTCTGTCACTGTCCCAGATTTAATGGAGGCATGAACCCACTATCGAGCATAAATACTCCCTCTTGGAGTTAAGAGTAAAAACTTGGCCGAGCCTCTACTAATAACGGAGAGCATGCAAGATCATAAACAACACATAGGTAATAGATTGATAATCAACATAACATAATATTCTCTATCCATCGGATCCCGACAAACACAACATATAGAATTACGGATAGATGATCTTGATCATGTTAGGCAGCTCACAAGATCCGACAATGAAGCACATAAGGAGAAGACAACCATCTAGCTACTGCTATGGACCCATAGTCCAGGGGTGAACTACTCACTCATCACTCCGGAGGCGACCATGGCGGTGAAGAGTCCTCCGGGAGATGATTCCCCTCTCCGGCAGGGTGCCGGAGGCGATCTCCGGAATCCCCCGAGATGGGATTGGCGGCGGCGGCGTCTCAGTAAGGTTTTCCGTATCGTGGCTCTCGGTACAGGGGGTTTCGCGACGAAGGCTTTAAGTAGGCGGAAGGGCAACGCGGGGGGCCACACGAGGGCCCCACACACCAGGGCCGCGCGGCCAGGGTCCAGGCCGCGCCGCCCTATGGTGTCGGCGCCTCGTGGCCCCACTTCCTTCCCCCTCGGTCTTCTGGAAGCTTCGTGCAAAAATAGGACCCCGGGCGTTGATTTCGTCCAATTCCGAGAATATTTCCTTACTAGGATTTCTGAAACCAAAAATAGCAGAAAACAGCAACTGGCTCTTCGGCATCTTGTTAATAGGTTAGTGTCGGAAAATGCATAAATATGACATATAATGTGTATAAAACATGTAGATATCATCAATAATGTGGCATGGAACATAAGAAATTATCGATACGTCGGAGACGTATCAGCATCCCCAAGCTTAGTTCCTGCTCGTCCCGAGCGGTAAACGATAACAAAGATAATTTCTGGAGTGACATGCCATCATAACCTTGATCATACTATTGTAAGCATATGTAATGAATGCAGCGATCAAAACAATGGTAATGACATGAGTAAACAAAGGAATCATAAAGCAAAGACTTTTCATGAATAGTACTTCAAGACAAGCATCAATAAGTCTTGCATAAGAGTTAACTCATAAAGCAATAAATCAAAGTAAAGGTATTGAAGCAACACAAAAGAAGATTAAGTTTCAGCGGTTGCTTTCAACTTATAACATGTATATCTCATGGATATTGTCAATGTAAAGTAATATAACAAGTGCAATATGCAAATATGTAGGAATCAATGCACAGTTCACACAAGTGTTTGCTTCTTGAGGTGGAGAGGAATAGGTGAACTGACTCAACATAAAAGTAAAAGAATGGTCCTTCAAAGAGGAAAACATCGATTGCTATATTTGTGCTAGAGCTTTGGTTTTGAAAACATGAAACAATTTTGTCAACGGTAGTAATAAAGCATATGTATCATGTAAATTATATCTTACAAGTTGCAAGCCTCATGCATAGTATACTAATAGTGCCCGCACCTTGTCCTAATTAGCTTGGATCACCGGGATTATCATCGCAATACACATGTTTTAACCAAGTGTCACAAAGGGGTACCTCTATGCCGCTCGTACAAAGGTCTAAGGAGAAAGCTCGCATTTGGATTTCTCGCTTTTGATTATTCTCAACTTAGACATCCATACCGGGACAACATAGACAACGAGATAATGGACTCCTCTTTTATGCATAAGCATGTAGCAACAATTAATGTTCTCATATGAGATTGAGGATATATGTCCAAAACTGAAACTTCCACCATGATTCATGGCTTTAGTTAGTGGCCCAATGTTCTTCTCTAACAATATGCATGCTCTAACCATTAAATGAGTGGTAGATCTCCCTTACTTCAGACAAGACGGACATGCATAGCAACTCACATGATATTCAACAAAAGTTGATGGCGTCCCCAGAAACATGGTTATCGCACAACAAGCAACTTAGTAAGAGATAAAGTGCATAAGTACATATTCAATACCACAATAGTTTTTAAGGCTATTTTGTCCCATGAGCTATATATTGCAAAGGCGAATGATGGAAATTTAAAGGTAGCACTCAAGCAATTTACTTTGGAATGGCGGAGAAATACCATGTAGTAGGTAGGTATGGTGGACACAAATGGCATAGTGGTTGGCTCAAGGATTTTGGATGCATGAGAAGTATTCCCTCTCGATACAAGGTTTAGGCTAGCAAGGTTATTTGAAACAAACACAAGGATGAACCGGTGCAGAAAAACTCACATAAAAGACATATTGTAAACATTATAAGACTCTACACCGTCTTCTTTGTTGTTCAAAACTCAATACTAGAAATTATCTAGACTTTAGAGAGACCAAATATGCAAACCAAATTTTAGCAAACTCTATGTATTTCTTCATTAATAGGTGCAAAGTATATGATGCAAGAGCTTAAACATGAGCACAACAATTGCCAAGTATCAAATTATTCAAGACATTTTAGAATTACTACATGTAGCATTTCCCGATTCCAACCATATAACAATTTAACGAAGAAGATTCAACCTTCGCCATGAACACTATGAGTAAAGCCTAAGGACATATTTGTCCATATGCAACAGCGGAGCGTGTCTCTCTCCCACACAATGAATGCTAGGATCCATTTTATTCGAACAAAAACAAAAACAAAAACAAACCGACGCTCCAAGTAAAGTACATAAGATGTGATGGAATAAAAATATAGTTTCAGGGGAGGAACCTGATAATGTTGTCGATGAAGAAGGGTGTGGTGACCCTGCATACCACTGCATGTTGTAGTATGCCTGTCGTTGATATAACATTCACGAAGTACCATTCCGCAAATATTACATCCCTCAGAGTAGTACAACAGAACATAGCAGGGTCCATAACTCATTCACTTATTATTACAAGCATCAAACATATATTGTCTTGGAGCTCCTCTTGGGTCCTAAGAGGGATACTCCTGGGTTCGAGATGAACCCAACTTAGCTTACAATATAAGATTCTCATTATACTATACATTTATTGCCTCGAGCAGCTAAATACTAAGAGTTCGGGCTGCTCGGTTACTACTATTACTGGATGTCTCTAGGCTTGATCTTCTCCGGAAGCCTCTCCGGATCCGTAGACGATGAGGTAATCTACGCCTTCTATACCTCCAGAGAGGTCTGGTTCTTCATAGCCGATGATCTCGGCTCCTTCATTGTTGTTGTAGTCCTCCTCCAGATGATTCAGACAATCTAAGCATGGGATTTAAGAGTGGTATGAGTACGAGCGTACTCAACAAGTTCATTATAGATAAGAGGTGTTTAATGCACTAGCTATGATATTAGACCAGAAAGTCTAATACCAATGCAAGTTTTGATAAACATTTCTTCAAGAGATTGTTTTTATTTCAAAGAGCTATGTCCGTCAGCCTTCACCGGTTTACTAGAACTTCATGGAGCTCCTTTCCGGCCGCGTTCGCAGTTCCTCATCCCGGAACAAGGAGTGACAGGTCACAGTTCTTTACACTCTGCAGAGGTGTGTTGCTTTACCCATAAGAGATCTTAACCTTGGTGCCAACCGGGCAGCTTTCCCGTCCACACTTCCTTCGGTGTGAGGCCCGGTATAAGGTCTAGCCAAACATGTTCCTCCGCTACCTCGAACACCCACCCTTTGTTGCATACCCCGACCCTGGGTCCTCGTCGGTCCTCTTACACCAATTAAGGATGGACCCCGACCACGACAACAGTTTGGGACTCGTTAACCAAACTCCTTCGCCGGTAGCTGCAACCCATCATAGACCACATTACCGTGGGGAATTAGAAGGGGATCCCCACCCTCAAGTTGTTCCGCAAGCGGCAACCGCTACGGTAAGCAACAGCTATACCGTGGGGAATTAGAAGGGGCTCCCCACCCTCAAGTTGCTCCGCAAGACACAACCGCTACGGTAAGCGCATCCGTTGATGAACGAGAGGTGGAAACACTTTTGACTATTCCGTCCCACTCCGGATCTTATGGTTAACACGGGTATTACGGCACAAGAATCATCGGCGACATTTGTTGTTTAATCCTAGATGGATATAAACCCGTGCAATGGAACCTCCACCATATCAACACAATCCATGGTTCCATTGCCCACCACATAGTCATATTCATAGTTATGAAAGTAGTGGTTTTGATTTTTATGCAATAGTGATAACCATAATACTTTGCAAGTAATTTGATAGAAATACTCAAATGACATGAGCAAGTGATGAACTTGCCCGAACACTGCAAAGTTTTGCAGTTGGATGGTGTGGACTGACCCTTGTCCTCTGGTTCTGAAAAATAGCATCATTGTCCGATAAGGGCAATGGTTAAAGAAGCAATTATGCATGGTTCCAGTTTTAGGGTTTGGTCCCCCCTTCCAATGTCGTTATAATTTAATGTAGGAAGTTATTACTAAGAATAATTTGAGGGATACTTTATTTAAAGTAATATACAACCTTGAAATGTTGTCAAGGTGTTTTTAAAGTCCAAATGCATTAATGGACTTATTTTTATTAGTGAAAATTATATGTGTGATTTAAATGATTATTTAAATCATCAAATGAGGACTTATTCTTAATTGTCTTCAAAAATTCTCCTTTGTATTTTATTATGATAGAGAATTTTATGCTGATCTATTTTCATATTTTTAATTATTTTTTAGAGCTATTAAACATTTTTTATATAATTTCAAAGTTTCTGTATTTATGGGAATTATAAAATGACTGATTTGCCCCTGGGCCCACCTGTCAGTGCGGCCCAGCGGGTTAACCCTAACCCGAGCCACACTTGGGCTCGGTCGGCCCACTCGCCCCTTCCTTCCTCGCGCAGAAACCCTAACCCCTCTCTCTGTGGCTCTCGCGACGCCGTGGTCGCCTCGCCGTCGCCGAATTAATCCGGCCAACTCCGGCGGTCGCCGCCGGCGAGATCAGGTGGATCTGATCCGCCTTTCGACGGCGGACACGGTGGTCCGCGTCGATCTGACGCAGGCGTCCTTGTTCGCTCGCCCTCGTCGCCTCTGCTCGCCTGCAGTGGGGATCCATGGTGATCTCCACGCCGCCGATGCTCCTGGTGCTGTGGCGGTGCTGGGGCGCTCGCGCTCGGCGACGTCAGGCCAGGCGCGGCTTGGCGCTGCCGTGGTGGCCCGTGCCGCCGTGGCACGCTATGGTGCTCCGCTCCAGGTACGTGCGCCGCCATCCTCTTCCTTCTTCCTTCTCTACTGCTGGTTCATCCTCCTCTCCTATTCTTCTGGGCTAGCTCTGGCCATTGCCTGCTGTCCCTTGTGCCGATACTGTTCTGTGGCTGTGCTTATTGCTGCTGCCTGCATGCGCCATGATTCCTAGCTAATGTGCTTGCTCTCTTGCTATGCGTATGATGCTTGTCTGTCTTTATTCTCGCCATGCTTCGTGCTTCCTAGCTACTTCGTTCATGGTCATCTCCTGCTTGTGGCCCTCCTGTGATTGCTCATGAGCATCCAGGTGATGTTCATGGCCTATTAGCTTGCTCCTATTATTTTTACTTGTCACTTGGACATGTTGTGTGTGCATATTCCTGTCCCCGGCTTGATTATATTGTGCAATTTCTTGCAATTTTGCAAGAACCGGGGTAATGGTATGCTTGTCTCTTGGCTCAATTTCATGTGTATGCTTGATTGAGCATTACTGCTCGGTTTATCCGTATGATTCGGTGATGAGCACCAAGTGCTTTACTTATTTATCCGGATCCAGTGGTTCATCCGAGCCTTGGATGTGCTTCGGATACTGATCATTTGGTTAGCCATTTGGTTATCTGTGAGACATTTGTGGAGTATCTGTAGCCAATTAAATACCTGGTTCATGCTCTGTTGCTTAGTGATGCCCTAGCATGCCCTAGCATGCTATGGCAAGCTCTGATGAGCATGTGCTCATCAGCAGCTGATCAGTGGAGTGCTTAACTGTTGCCTGCCTTGCTGTTACTTACTCTGTGTATGTGTGTGGCACAGATCAGTGCTGGTGCTTGCTCAAGCATCGGCTGATGCTTGCGGTGATCCTCCGGATCATTTGCATGTGTCTCGTTTCATGATTTACTTGTTAATATCAATTATCCGTGTTGCTTCAATTGATTGAGTGGATAATTGATGTGAACTGTGATACGATAATGATCATCACATTTGATTGGCTTATGCTAGATGGATGCCCACGAGTGGTTGGGAACCCTAGCCCTGCTTTGAACCCAATCGGGGTGATGATAATTGTATTTGGCTTGTTGGTTTGGTCTGTTCTAGGGTTTGAGGTGACCACAGCGGTAGTCATATGCTGTCCTAGGGTAGCTCCCCTATTTGGTGGCTTTCTGTGATGGATAGATGCTCACTGGCTAGTCATTTAGTGAATTTCCAGTAGGCTTGATGTTGATAAACAGGATAGGCACATGTTGCCTGTCAATCTGATGGTTTAGCTAGGCTAATGGGTGCTTTGTGAACCTGAATGACTACAAGGAGTAAATCCATGCTTGGATTTCTCTGGTTTTGACACGAGTGTTGTCACAACCGAGTGTTCCCTGGTTTATTTTCCTTTTAGCCTTGGTTGTACTTGCTGGCACCAATTGGTTTAGTAACCAAATGATGATACACCCAGGGTTTTCCTACCCTTCTGTGCTCCTGTGATGCAAGCATGCTTAAGTATGAGCAAGATATGATCTTGCTCAGGCTCTTGTTTTGTATACCTCACTCCAGCTCCTAGAAAGGTTGTTGGTGTAGAGGTTTAGCTGCTGTGTTGATTTCTTGGCTTGCCCTGCTCCTCCTGGTTAGCTTGAGCTTGCTCTACTCCATCCAGTGCTTGTTCAAGGTTGACAGTTCTTGGTGAAACTGTCCCTGGATGATCTCTGAGGGTTTGCTGTTCTTCCTGTTCTAAGTGTTCTGGTGTTCTTGATGCACTTACCCAGCTGCTGGTGTCGATGGACTGGTTAGGTTTTACTGTGGAGGTTTTTATACCTCCCTTTCATTGCCTTTTTGGTCGACAGCTTGGCCTGGCAAGCTTGTGGTGACTCACTGGCCCGTGTGTGCTGTTGAGCATGCACACTGCCTTGTGAGCAGTCTTGCTGTGTGTGTGTGCAAGTGCTTGGTATCTGGCTTGGTTCTAGGCTGGGAGTGGATCAGCTCGGCAGAACCTGATCATATCTGCTCAATTCCATTTTATTTTTAACCTGCCAAGTGGCTATGCCACTTGGCATAACTTGTGTTTGTTGTGTGTATGTGCAGGTTCAAAATGATGATCAAATGAACAAGATGATCTTCAAGCTCAAGATTGGATGATAATCACATTGTAGTATTTAGAATAGTTTCATACTTGTACTTTTCTTTTATCTTCTTTTTCTATTTATCCCAATTTGTGTAATGTGTTGTAAGTAATTCCTTTATTTCAATTCTGAATATTGTAATTGACATTGTATAATGTGTGATTATCAATAAAGCTCAAAGTTTTCTCTAATGAGATTTATTTTACTTTAATTGTTCATATTGTTTATTATTTAATATTTACTTAATGAATTTCCTCACAATTGATTTTATGAGATATTTATTTGATGTTTGAATTTTGAAATTCAAATTCAACTTAGGTTTGAATTCAATCATGCAACTTAAGTTGTGATGCAAACTCTCTCCTCTCTTCTCAAAACCCTAGTTTAGTTAGATAAGAGCAAGTTTGTCGCACTCTCGAAACCCTAACCTCGTAAGGTGTCGAGAGAGAAACTTGTCCCCCTTCGATGCGGTTTTTGTTTAAAAACGCGAAATTTCCCAGAATTTGCAATGCAATGCACATCCCTTTCTAAAATCTACCCCTCGATCGTCTCTAAACCCGGGACATTACAGCCTTTCCCCCTTAAAGAAAACTTCGTCCCGAAGTTGTGGTTGTAATACCGAACGGTTCGGGGTATGTTTTCCTCGGGTCTTCTTCCTTTTCCCGGTGGCTTCCCTCTCGGGGTGATGCTTCCATTGTATCTTGCAATACTTGATCGCTTTATTTCTGAGTTGTTTCCAGCTTTCCTCGAGAATCTTGGCTGGCTTCTCGATGTATGTCAAGTCTGGTTGTAACTCGAGCTCATCATGTGATATTGGTTCATCTGGGGTCTTCAAACATTTCCGAAGTTGTGACACATGGAATACATTGTGAACTTGAGCTAACCTTCCCGGTAGATCCAATTCAAAGGCTAAACCTCGGTTCTGACTCAGTATCTTGAAAGGTCCTATATATCTAGGACTGAGTTTTCCTTTAACTCCAAATCTCTGGAGTCCCTTCATCGGGCTTACCTTAAGATAAACCATGTCTCCAACTTGTGGTTCCCATGTCCTCCTCTTCTGGTCGGCATAACTCTTTTGCCGACTTTGGGCTATCTTAAGCCTGTCTCTGATAATGTCAATGATTTGTTGTGTTTCCTTGACATAATCAGGGTTGAACTCCTTGCTTGCTCCAGCTTCATACCAACATATCGGTGATCTACACTTTCTTCCATAGAGAGCTTCAAATGGTGCCATCTTGATGCTACTTTGATAGCTATTATTGTATGAAAACTCTGCTAGTGGTAAGTGCTCTTCCCATGATCCTCCGAAGTCTAGAGCACAAGCCCTAAGCATATCCTCTAAGATCTGGTTGGTTCTCTCGGTTTGTCCACCTGTCTGGGATGATAGGCGGTACTATAATCCAACTGGGATCCTAAAGCTTCGTGTAGTTGCTTCCAAAATGCTGACGTGAACACGGATCCCCGATCCGACACGATCTTCTTAGGCACTCCATGTTTACTCACGATCTCTTTGATGTAAAGATCGATGAGTTTCTCTCCTTTATCTTGCTGGTTTACCGCTAAGAAATGTGCACTTTTCGTCAACCGGTCCACGATTACCCAAATCATGTCCTTCTTTTTATTGGTCATGGGTAGTCCGGTGATGAAATCCATTCCTATCTCCTCCCATTTCCATTCTGGAATAGGTAAAGGTTGTAACTTCCCTGCCGGACTCTGGTGTTTCGCCTTCACTCTTTGGCAAGTATGGCATTCCGCCACATATTGTGCTATTTCTCTCTTCATATTGTTCCACCAGAATAGCTCCTTTAGATCCATGTACATCTTCGTACTCCCCGGATGAATGGAGTATGGTGTTTGATGGGCTTCCCGGAGTATTACTTCCTTGATTTCAGCAATATCCGGAACGCAAATTCTTTTCTGGAACCATAATGATCCAGACTCTCCGCGATGAAATTCTGATGGTCTTCCCTCATCTATTCTTCTCATCTCCTCCACGATAAATGGATCGTCCAGCTGACCCATCATTATCTCATTCTTCAGGTTGACATTCAACTCATCGGCTACTTGCAGCGCCGATAATCCTTCATGGGCTTCCTTCTCCCATAGTTGTATTTCGGCTTGACTTATTTCCTTCCTCAACTCCGGTGATATTTCTTGTTCCACTCCTCCGGTGCTCTTCCTACTCAGGGCATCTGCTACAACATTAGCCTTCCCTGGTGTGTAATTGATTGTCAGATCATAATCCTTAATCAATTCTAGCCATCTTTTCCGAGATGGGATTGGCGGCGGCGGCGTCTCAGTAAGGTTTTCCGTATCGTGGCTCTTGGTACTGGGGGTTTCACGACGAAGGCTTTAAGTAGGCGGAAGGGCAACGCGGGGGGCCACACGAGGGCCCCACACACCAGGGCCGCGCGGCCGGGGTCCGAGCCGCGCCGCCCTGTGGTGTCGGCGCCTCGTGGCCCCACTTCCTTTCCCCTCGGTCTTCCGGAAGCTTCGTGCAAAAATAGGACCCCGGGCGTTGATTTCGTCCAATTCCGAGAATATTTCCTTACTAGGATTTACGAAACCAAAAACAGCAGAAAACAGACAATCGGCTCTTCGGCATCTTGTTAATAGGTTAGTGCCGGAAAATGCATAAATATGACATATAATGTGTATAAAACATGTTGATATCATCAATAATGTGGCATGGAACATAAGAAATTATCGATACGTCGGAGACGTATCAGTTGCCTCGGCTGATCATGTCTCCTCATCTTGCTCATCTTTCAGCTCTACCTGGAATGATGCTCAAATGCATGCACCATATTATTTACAGAGTGAAATGCATCAGCAATCCCTGAAGTTACCAGCTATGTCTAAAACAGTCCTCAAACTCAGGATTTGCCTTACTTCAGTCCCCTAACTTGCTCCAAGTGTTTATCTACGGTCCATAATACAAAGATCCACCGTATACTGCTGATGTGGCATGAAATCAGGCCCAAAGTGACAGTCACTAGCTGACCCACAACAACACCTGAGCTAACTTACGTTACGTGTGAGTCCACTTTTCAATGGTGGACGAAGAATAATATAAAACTTACGACAAGGGTAAGATTAGAACTCACATCCCATGTTACTGTAACCCAACAAGCAAACCACTACAACCCAATCCGCTTTCCGTTTCATACAAGGACGCTAAGTATGTACTGTATTATCTCTTATTTTGTTTGACCAACTGCTAGCCATTCTTTTCTGAAAAATGTGATACGTCTACGAACTAGAATAAATGACTTCCCTCTCGGAAACATGCATCCACTTGTTATCGGTAGTATTTAAATTTGAATTTTGCAATAAATTGGGTGTTTCCCAATACAATGGTCTTGATTATACAAAAAAAATATGTGTTTAAGTGTTGAGGAAATGGTTACCGGATATAAAATTTCCTTCAAGTCGAATATATGTGAAGATCTTGTACTGATGGGAAACTAGCTTTAATATCTAAGTTGTTATATACTTCGTATTTCATAGATTTTCAAACATCCTATCCTTAAATCAATACATGGAAGTACGTAAAATTTCAAATGTAACTGAACAAGTCATGTACTCACTCTGTACGGTTGCACGCAGTTTAAGATAAAGTTTGACCAATGATTAGATCAACAAAATATAAATTAAATGTCCACAACATATATACCATTAGATTCGTATTCAAGCAAGTTTTCCAATCATATAATTTGTATAACATATATTCCATATTTTATTAACCAAAATATTTTTCAAAACAATTTCTTAAACTACGTGCGCGCTTGTTAAATCGATTTGGAGGAAATATTGTTCATGCACAGTAATTACTATCGTCGCTAGGTTTTTTTTCTTCAAAAGTTGTGCCCGATAGGCACATGTAATTGAAGTTTATTGAATAATCCTTTTAATAAAAGAGCGTCCCTATTTAAATCATCAACCGAACTTCTACGTTGTGGCTAACGTGGGTGGTACTTTGAGGCTTTGAGCTCGATTGTACGGCCGCGAGTTTAAATCTGTAGATTCCTTTTTCTTCTTCACCATTGACAAATGGGACCCAGACGTAAGGCAGATTAGCTATTGTACGTTCGGAGCCAGCTTAGAACGCAAGTGTGGGCCTGATTCCATGACACATCAGCGGTATACGTTGGTCTATGTATTTTGGACCGTAGATGAACATTGGGAGCAAGTTAGGGGACTGCAATGAGGCAAGTTCTGAGTTCGAGGACGGTTTTAGACGTAGCCAGCAAATTCGAGGACTGTTGATGCATTTCACTCTTATTTACAGTATGTAATCCTGTTGCGATCGTTGCCTTGTGAGAGCCCGAGCGCTCCATGCACCTGCATGTGGACCACTGCTTTGCCCGAACGAGTGGGACCTGGTCGATTGCGAGCACTTTCTCCTCCTGTTTGCGATGTGATTCCGCGAGAGCTATATCCGAACATTCTCCCGCTTTATGGCTCATACGAGGACACCAGTAAGCACCAATTCCGTGGACCTTAATTCCTATTATCTCCCTGATCCCCAGCCATTTTTGTCGGCTAATTGATCTTGAGGGTTCGATTTGTCTGGTGATTGATCATGGTGAACTACTTGCTTAGTCGATCCAGCAATCCCCATTCTATCAGCTTTCACATCTAATCGAGTCCTGCTAAATATTTCTCTCTTCCATGGATTTCCGGTCTCAGATCTGGTCCATCCTTCTGCAGAACTGGCAGGGGAAGATGTGCCTAGCCAAGTACAACATCCTGCTTGAGGACTCAGAAAAACACAATGTATAGTACGAGGTGAGAGGTGGATCATGCATGATTAGTTCGGCCCAATTTCAGTTTCGATTTCTGCTATTTGATTGCTGGTTTACAGGTGCACGGGTTGGTGGTCAATCGGGACCCCAAGCTCACCATCTTCATGGAGGTATGCCCACTTCTTGATTTGGATGCAATCCTAAGCTCTTTTTCTTGGACGAAAAATGATAAGTTTGACGTAGAGTTATGGCTGTTGCAACCTGAAAATGGTGGAATCGCACTGTTGCATGCACCGGATTGCAATAGCTTCACCACTACTGTTTAGTGGATGTCAAGATGTGTAGAAGTGTAATGCTATCTTGCATATGACGATTCTTTTTGTGTATAGAGATGGTATAGTCCAGGTGTGTGTCCAGATCTTATTCAGCAATTACACATGCTTCGTACAACTTCATGCCATGGTTGCTTTAAGATATCTTGCAGGCAAGAAGTTTTTTTTTGAAAAAACGACAGTAACCATTAAGATGTCTTGCTGTGTTCAATTCATAATTTGTTTCCTTTAGACACCAGAAGTACCCCAATTGTTGGTTCCATCTAGGAGGAGCAGACATTTGATTGGTTCCCTGATACCCTAAAGCTTTGAAAATTCAAAGCAATTCAACTGCTATGCCACTTTTATCTTTTTTGTTTTATTGATTATTATGCAGATTCTAAGTGGTCGTGGAAGAGCTGGAACTCTGCTACTGTTAGTCTGCGGTTCAAATCATCTAGAAACAAAGGTTTGCATTCTTTGAACTGAGTTATTGTGAAACTAAATATCAAGTTGAAAGCAGTTCAATTCATATGTTACTTCTCTCATACCATTTCTTCATTTTGTTGATTCTAAATGGTCATGTAAGAGGTCCAAGTTTGTTACTGTTAGTCTGCAGTCAATATCATCTACAAACAAAGGCTTGCATCCTATTTAAATGTTTTCTTTTCAGAAACATGGGCAAGAATAGCAGATAATATCATTTTCAGTTTTCAATTGACGATAATGCTGTTGCTGAACCTGTTTAACAATAGGTAGTACCGTAAGGTCAATGGAAAGATAGTTTCATTGCAATTGCATTAGTTGCTGCTACTATTGTTTGAAAACCGAAATGGGATGAACTTCGTTTCTCACATGGGTCTTCGCTTTATCTTTTTGGTTTACTTGTTTGGGATTTCTATTTTCGTGCCCTCCGGTCCTTAGTTGTACTCAGTTTTCCCCAGCTCCTTAGTTTTTCCTCAGTTTTCCCCAAGCCCTTGTTTGAAACCCGCAGAAGCAGCTCAGACGGCAGGATTCCCGTTTAGTTGACCGTTCTGTCACGTGTGGGGCCGCGTCTTGTGGGGCCGAGTCGTGTGGGCCCGCGTCGCGTGGGGCTGGTAGAAAGGGCCCGCGTGGGACAGGACGAGAAGCGTTTGGTTGCACGTGAGCGAGGAGCTGGGTTCTGTCTCTCTCGGCCCCAAATTGGCATCCCTATTAAGTGCACCTTTTTCCCCTCTTTCTCTCTGTCCTTTTCACCAAATTAGTATAAAATCTAGAGAAGCTTGCATTTCTGACTTTCTTCAATTATTTGTGCCTTTTGGCCCTCGTTGTTTGCCCAATATGGCAGCAAATCTAGTACTCCCTCCGGTTCATATGTATGTAGTTAAATCTAGAAGCAAATCTCCAGGATAATGTACGATAAATTCACAGTCATAGTAAATCAAGAAAACTAAGTACGGCCAACAAAATATAGTAGACTAGGGATAGATAATCCCTAGATAATATGGATAGATAATATACTGCATACACAGCAGCCAACATAGTAACGAGGTTCTTCACGAGCACCATCATACTAACATAACAACAAGGGATCCCTAGCTAACAACAAAGGGATCCCAACAACAAACTAGGAGGCAGCGAAGCAGCAGCAGCACACGTCCGAGGACTCCGCCTACCCCATCTGGCTCTCCCTCCACTTGTTGCTCTTGCTCCCCTTGGGAGCCTTGGGCTTGAGCGGAGGCATGCGCCCGGCGGAGATCTCCACCCGCTGCAAGCTGCGGAGGTGCATGCCGAGCGCCCTGTGCTTGGCGCGGAAGGAGTGGACGTTCACCGTCGTGCCGACCTTGGGGAAGGTGTTGCTGATGTTCTCTGCATGCGTGACGAGGCGAGTTGAAGTCCGTGGCGCCGAGTCTCCCGGTGCGGAAGGGGCACTGTACACCTCCTTGGCGAAGTAGGAGATGTCTCGGCCGACCTGCAGCCTCCGCGGCACTCGGCGAGTCTTGACGTCCTCCTGCTCTTCGTCGCTGCCGACGTCGCTGCCGGACATCCGATCCATATCAAACAGAAACTAGTGAATGAGTTGCAACGATGACTAACGTACATGATAACAAAGTTAAGAAAAACAGAGTCAGCCTCAGTTAGAGTGGACATGATTATATATCTACAGGGAAGGGGTAAGCGAACTAAAACTCATGCACAACAGATTTGTACACAGCAATGGTTCGCTGAACCCTCCCTGTAAAAATTTGTGCCCAACCATTCATCATAGGCAAAGAAACAGATTCTAGATCTGAACTAGATCTGAACTTGAACACATTCGAGATTATTTGCAAAATTAAACGGTTGATATCTTTTGATTAGTGCATAAAATAACTGATTGAGATCCCATGATTACTTGCATAAATTAACTGATTGAGATCCAATATTACTTGCATAAATTAACCGAACAGCCGAACCCCAAATCAAGAAGTGATCAAAACAAAATGGAATAAAATCGGCGCAGATATTAGCCCAATACTCATCCATCTACGAGATCCATCTACACCAGCAAAAATAGGGTTCAAAAAGGAATGGGGAACAAAAAGGAAGCAAACCGTAGTTACCTCGTTCCATGGGTCCTCCAGGGAGGTGTCGTAGGGGTTCGGGGGCGGGACGTACGGCACGGGGTCGTAGGGGTCCCATCCCGCCGGGATCCGACCGCCACCGGCGGCGGCAGCCTCCGATGCACCGGCGGCGGCGGCGGCGGCGTCGTCCGTCGAGGGGACGGGGCCGAAGATGGAGGCGTCGCGCTTCGAGCCAACCTCGACGATGGGATTGGCATTCTCCTTGTCCATCTCTCCGGCGGAGGAAGAGGAAGAGGAAGAGGGAGAGGGAGAGGGTTTTTGCTTTGGAGAAGATGATGGGACGTGGGAGAGAGTTGGCGATGCGTGAGCGAGTGAGAGTGACGAGAGACGGTGGGAGGAGGCGTCTATAAAGGCGAGGGGTGGTTAATGCGACCCGCGTCCTACGCGTGCACGGGTGCACGTCCGCACGTCTTGGACTTACGCAACGCGACACGCGTCCACGATTGCACGTCTCGACTTCTCCACCGCGACCCGCGTCTACGCGTCAACAATTGCACGTGTCCTCGAGTCTAACCCCGGAAATTTAGATATACTCGGGTATACCCTCGAGTCTTATACTAGCATTTTTTGTGTGCTCAATTTTCCCCTCGAGTGCTAATACTGGCTAGTGCAATATACTCAGTTTTACCCTCAAGTGGCTGGTCAACGAGAGAGTCAACAAATGGGATTAACTAGTTAAATGAGTCATTTAATGTGCAAAAAAATCCTAAAAAGAGTGGCACTTACTCATGGAGTCTTTACCACAAATTGACACTTCTCAAATCATAGATAAATCATAGATAAATCAAGTTTTACCACAAATTGCCACTTCTCAAATCACCTAGTAGCTATGAAGGTGCATGGTTTTCCACAATAAGCCCTTCCCAAAACAGCTTCCCCCAAATCATACTTTGTCTAAATGAGGCCACAATTCTCAACCTGATGTATATTGGTATTGCAAATAGTTTGAGGTAGGCCAAGATGGGTTTCATTGTACAAAACACGCATTTTCCATTTTTTAAATCTCATATTTGAATCCCTTAGTCTATTTACTACTCGGGTGCCCTTGGTTTCTTGATAGTACTCAGTTTTGCCCTCTCTCTTCACAAATTCTCGCAGACGTGCATCATCGCTCTGATTGGTCTAGCCCATGTCACGCGGATCGTGCCCACCGACCGTTGATCGTATGATATAGGGAACGGGCAGGATAACCCCTCTCTCTCTCTCTTTGGCGGTTAATTAGCTTGCTGAAGGGCGGTTTTACGTATTATTTTTCACGCGCTAAAAATTATAAACTGTTTTAGGCGTTATTTTTCACGCAAAAAATGATAAACCATCACCGATTTGTTGTTACCATTACTTTTCACGCAAAAAAAATGATAAACCATCACCGATTTGTTGTTGCCATTACTTTTCACGCAAAAAAATGATAAACCATCAACAATTTGTTGTAGCCATTACTTTTCACGCAAAAAAAATGATAAACCATCACCGATTTGTTGTTGCCATTACTTTTCACGCAAAAAATGATAAACCATCAACAATTTGTTGTAGCCATTACTTTTACGCAAAAAATGATAAACCATCAACAATTTGTTGTTGCCATTACTTTTCACGCAAAAAATATGATAAACCATCACCGATTTGTTGTTGCCATTACTTTTCACGCAAAAAATGATAAACCATCAACAATTTGTTGTAGCCATTACTTTTCACGCAAAAAATGATAAACCATCAACAATTTGTTGTAGCCATTACTTTTCACGCAAAAAAATGATAAACCATCAACAATTTGTTGTAGCCATTACTTTTCACGCAGAAAAAACCTAATTTGTTACAAAAGCTGGTTTCAGTGAGACCTAACCAAGTTTGGCATACATGATGGCATACCTATAACAACAAGGAATATCTAAAAGGGAAAGTTTCGGAAAATTTAGGGTGAAAATGATGCCATACATGATGCTGTTTTTCGAGGTTTTGACCTGAAAATCAATTGGGTATTGTAAAGGGAAATAAAAAGTTCGAAAAATGTAAAAACGAAACAATCTATCTATCTATGTATAGAAGATCAGCTGTATGAAATTTGAGGTTATTTAGAGAAGGTAGAAAAAATCACCTTGTTAGAAAAGCTGGTTTCAGCGAGACGAAACGGCATGCGCTTAAGCAAAGTGATTTTTTCGAACATCTCCAAATGACCCCAAATTTTCCATACATTATGCCATACGTGTAACAACAAGGAACCCTATCTAAAAAGTGTCAAAAAAGTTTGCCCAACCGTATAGCTCTATCAAAAAGAACCTCACCATGGCGCTAGTATAATTTTGGGATAGTTACAAACTTTCGTTACCTAACCTTCAACATGAAACTTGTTTCAAATTCATTTTGGCCTACAAGAAACAAATCCCAACTTGATTCGAGCACCACAGCCTCCAAACGATGCCGATGCCGATATCGGCATGGTCAAAACGGCTATGCTCGCCGCCACTGCTAGGTCAACGTCGGGATGCACCCTCAATCCCGTCCCCTCATTCGATCACCGACACACCCGAGATACCGCCGAGGCCAATGCCGAACGTACATGCTGATGCCAATGCCGATCATGCATGCACGCCGCTGTGGGCACGGCCACGCCGACCCGCTATGCTGGACGCCACAGACCGCCGCGAGGTCTTTCCCTTCGCCACCACACTCTCCTAGCACCCACCTATACACGCCAGAAAGGAGAGACACTAGTTTTCTCTACATTGCTCGCGTTCGTGTCCGACACGGTCAGTCAAAGTTTTGAGGTGGTCGTCGATGTCGTCGACCATTTCTTCTCTTCTTTGCATGGTTAAACGCGTCTAGTTCATATCTATCTAATGCGTCCGGTCTCGCCTCATGCAGTTCTTTGTGGACGTCGATCTCATCTCGGCACCCCGCATGCCACCTCCTCCGTGCCATCGCTGTAGAGCTCCGTTTAAAAATCTAATCCTACCCGTGTATTGCCCCTTGTATCAGCGTCATGGCCGTACTTGTCATTTGATATACCGAAGCTCCACTCGTTCGCGTTTTGGTCAGGGATACAGCGATGCTTACGGTCAAACAAAGATGGATGGTCTGACGTGTCTTTGCAGGCTCTACGTGGCCCCACTAGTCAGAAGATAACGGTCAACCGTCGGGCAACCGGCCGTTACATCACGTGTGATGGTTTCAGACAAACGCTTGGGTAAAACTGAGGAAAAACTAAGGAGCTGGGGAAAACTGAGCACAACTAAGGACCCGAGGGCACGAAAATAGAAATCCCTACTTGTTTATATTCAGGGATATAGGAATATCATGCAAGGACAGATCAAGTAGAGATTTGAAGAGTCGTAATGACATTTATTTAGGTACATACTTGTTTTTCATCGCAGAAATGGTTTTCACTTTGCTCAGATTGTGTAGTTGATCGATATACATATACGTGCATCTTAACTCATGCAGATTTTCACTGTAATTCGTGGAAATGACAGCTCTATTAATGAAGCCCTGCTCATACTAAATCACATTATATTAATCTTGCTTCACATATATCCTTATGTATCTACTATGTTTACACACTTATGAAGATCTGTGCAATAAAATCATTTACGTCGCATATGTACCTCATAGTTAAAGCTTTTTTTATTTGTGTTTCTACTATATACATGGGCTGATATTGTTGGATGAGCTCGCCATTACATTTGATGCTATATACTACCTCCGTTTCGATGAATAAGGCGCACACACATTTCAAGACGAACTTTGAACGAAAAAATTAGGTAAGAAAATCTTGATTATATTAGATGTAATTAGTATCGTTGGATTTATATTAAAAACACTTTCTAATGATGTCAATTTTACACTAACAATCTTCATATATTTTGAGAAATTTATGGTCAACGAGAAAACACATAAAAGAAGGACGCCTTATTCACTGGAATGGAGGGAGTACAAGTTAAGTTTGGTCAGAAAAAATAATTTGGAAGAATCTTTGCTGCGCTATTATTGGAGTAGTATGATATGATCACTTTCTTAAAGATTTTAGAACGGTACAATACCAAAAAATAAAATTTCCTATGTTGTTTTTTTGCTTCCTTACCCAACTACTAGATGCAGTGTTATTTTACGGAGCATGGGATAAGTAGGTTCTCATATATATGGATTTATGCGATTCGTCAAACAGATCTTGGCTACAAATTTTTATGTCCGCAAAATCTCTCTCTGAATCTTGGTGACCCAGGATGTTCAATTACCCCTGATTAGCTCTGTAACTTTCTTTGTCCTTAAACCAGCTAGCAATATATTGTGCTAACGTGAGGATGGATTTATGTGTAGATTTATTGCGCCTATGTCCATAAAATTTTGTTTCATAATCTCAGGGTTCATAGCTAAGCAGTTTTGTATGTGTGCAGAGAATTATGCCGTCATACTTCATCACTGGCGCAACAAAGCTCCCTGGAGGGAAATACATAAGTGTACCCCTCCTGTCAATTATTTAAACTTCACCACATTCTTTGTATTATTAGTGGTGTGGAACCCTTTTGTTCATTTGAGTGGGCGTACTTACAAGGTGCAAATTTCCAATCATAGCTGCTATTTACTACACCATTGTTCGTATTGTACTGTTTGGTGATATGTCACAATTATTTATCAGAATAGCAACCGATATCATGGCGGTGGAATTTTATGTTTGGCTTTGGATTCACCTACAAAGCTTTCAAGAAAAATTCGATGTACGCAAGAATTATGAGTAGTATGCAAGAATCATGTGGTTAGTATCATCATGTCATGGTATTTGTTTCAAAGAGATGATGCGTGTAAATGAGCGGGTCATCCTCTTTGACAATTTATCTTGCTGAGAATGCTTGGGGCAATGTTTTTGTACCAACTAACATTCTTATAACGGAAAAAGTGACGTTGGTGTGGTGTATACAACTAGCTGGTTGGTTGGTATGCTTTGTAATTTAGCTCTCGAGTTGGATCAACATTGCAAGATCTTAAATGCCTATTTTTTTTTCTCATTGTAGCAATGTTATTCCAATTCAGTATGATACACTTAGTTTATTTTAACCCCCATGCACCATATTTGAATATTTATATGTTCCCTTATCACTTCCTTTGAATCCCCATGCACCATATCTGAATATTTACATGTGCTCTTATCATGCTTCAACATCAAAAGATCTTAAGTGATATTATTTGTTTCTATATTGCCTTGCTCCTCTAGGATGAGTACCTTTTTTTCACTTGGTTGTTTTATCGTTATGCCTTTACTCTTTCTGAAGCAAGAGAAATGAAATTTGCTTATATTGACTTCTATGTTCTTCGGTACAAAAGAATGCTACAATTTTTTTGGCCATTATAGTTATATACATGCAACTTTTTTCCAAGGGTATACACCAAGGCACAATATATGCAACATTTGAACCCTTCAATAAAGAAATATTGTAAGCCTAACAGATGGCAGGCAGTGTTCACCATAATTTACATCTCTTACATTTCACATGTTCTGGTGCAGATCCATGTGTTGTGTTAATATTAAAGTTAGCACTGATTTTTCGGAGCATTCATATAATCCCTTCGTTCTTTACTTACTTTGTTCTGGGTTAATGAAAGTCAAACTTCATAAAGTTTGACCAAAGTATAGGAAACAAATATCAATGTCCTTAATACCAAAAGCATATAATAATATGGAATTAAACTTTATGATAATTGTAATACCATAGATTTGATATTCTCAATGTTGATTAAAAAAAATATTTTGTCAAACTTTATGAAGTTTGATTTTGACTAAACCCATAACGCAAGTAAATAAAAACAACGAGTATGTATTTGTGCCCCTGCTCTTAAAGGTATATATGCATCATGCACACAAAGAGACGAACTGGCAATATTAGGGATGGTGCTCTCATGACATTTTTGTTGTTCTTAATAGCATAGCGCTCTTGGTATGTAATTAATTTAAAGTATTATTCTATTAAATATGGAATTTCATATTTTAACACGATCCAAACATGAACTCGCTTATCTAGGATCTGATATTCCAACATTAAGGCAATTTAGGATGGTACTGACTGAATATAGTATTCAATTTTGCTTACTAATATTAAGGGCGTTATACTTTTTCTGCATTAGGAATATGATTTGTTCAAAAGGAAAACGTGTTGCGCACGGCAACAACACATACAAAAAGCCTATGATTCTATCATAGCAGCCACTGTATGCAAGAACGAGCTGCAGACGGCGCGGCGAAGCGCGCTTAATATCTAGTACATGTTATTGTTGACTTGCATGGTCAACTTGTTCATGTCAACAAGTTAGACATAGCTTTTGTCATCGAGTTCCCCAAGTACGTGAAATTAGATTCTTGCGAATCGGTGCACATATCTAACATTCTGGACCATCAGTTCATCACCATCTTAAGCCTTGATCTTGATGTCCGCAATGCTCGTAATATGCTGAGGAGCACCATCGCCTTGATAGATAACTCCAAGATCACCAGGCTTGTAGGTTGATAAGAGACCCCTGAATTCAACACCCACACTTCATCGAACAATTCACTTACTAAGGCTAGAACTTCACTATCATAATCGACTACAAAGTGTATAGCCAGATTTACGGCTCCATCGGTCTTCTTCCAAGTTGGACAATGTTTCCTTATATGACCCCAATCCTTCCAATGAAAGCACCGAGGGGCTTGCGAAGCTCCTCGGTGGCCTTAGATGTTTGGATGAGGCGGAGGTGCAAAAGGGAGGGGAGGAGGTTCATTAAGGGATCGACGACACTCCGGTGCCCAGCGTGTCGGATCAATGGCTACGATAAGGCGAGCTGACAAGCGAGGCCGGGAGGCCAAAAAATCCCATGTGGCGAGGATGTTAGTAGGGCCCCAACCCCAAAAGAAGGACATTAATGGCAAAACAAGAGTCTCTCCTATCATCCCAAATATTTTTTCAACTCACCCTATATTTCTCCTCCATATTTTTTCCCACATATCCTCTATGCTAACTATGTTTAATAATTGTTTGTCACCATGATAATTCAAAAGAGTGATGCATACAATTCAAATTTAGATTCAATGACATTACTATCTAAACGAAAACTAAAAACAGAGGCCGAGTTACATGTAGCTCTTTATTTAAAAAATGAAAGATGTTTTAAAGTTTTATTTAAAAAAGAACAAAATCCTGGATATAGCCAATGATGTATATTACAAAGATGCAAAATCTTAATGTAAAATTCTTTGTACCTTTCGAGCACAACCAATATATATTAGAACCTCCTTTACTTGCTGGAGCACTTCTTGAATCTGTTAATTATGAGTTCCACTCATTGTTTTCTGGTCGAATTGGGAGAAGCCATAGGTCTTATTGCGAGCCAATCAATTGGAGAGCCAGGTATTCAACTAACCTTAAAACCTTTTCATACTAGCGGAGTATTCATAGGTACTCCTGACATTGTCATTTTCGTGTATCCTAAAATACAAAGAATTTTACATTGAAATTGTGCACGTTTGTAGATTTTATCATTGGCTACATCAAAACTTTTATTTATGACTTTTTAAAAATTTAAAAGTATAATTTTGATTTTAAAAAAAATAAAAACTACATGTAGCTCGGCCTCTATTTGTCCACTCTCCTACGTAGTAGACATATCGATTGTATATTCTCGGAGTTACTCATCTGTTGACCCATCTTCATCTTCTGTGTCAATTGAAGCAGCCAAGCAGACAAGCCACATCGCCAACCAAGCGCAATCACCATTACACCACCGCGCCCCAGATGGGGCCTCCAAGGAGTGAACGACGCCCATGGCACAGCCGCCTTTCACCTGGGAGGGGGTAGGGGTAGGAGAAGGATGGAACCCCTAGCATAGTCATCGCCGCTATGGTCACAAGACCAAGGATTTCTCCCGGACCCATCGCATCCCACCGACTCCCGAACAAGCATCTGCGTCAACACAGCCAATAGCCAGATCGGTGGGAGGAAGAGGCCAGAGAGATGGTGGAGTTCTGACCTTCGAGATCTAGTGCGAGTAGGGGTCCGGCCCACATCAGTCATCACCCCGCCGTCCACACGAACCAGGGCGTCGGTTCGTAGCATCTGCAAGGCCACCGGCTGCGTGGTGGACGTCGCCTCTTCGAACGAGGCCACCGCCTCGGATCCATAGCCCCCACCGTGGAAAGCCGTCGGTCAAGACCTCCCTCACCTAAGGTCTAGAGAGGCCATCAGAGAAAGGGATTCTATCGAGCAGCCGCCTCGTCCATGGTGGTCCTGGCACGGAGATCGTCCACCTAGAAGCCGTGTGGGGGGTCAAGGGCTCAGATCCCCGCCG
>NC_061509.1:214614870-214641286 GCF_022539505.1 Lolium rigidum
ATACACGCCATCATGTTCCGATGCCAAAGGGGGAGAAGAGAGTAGAGCCTAGAATTACGGGGTTCTTTGATTGTCACAAGCCATGGGAGTTGCTTTATTTGGATTTTATATGGCTTGTGCGTATTTGCTTTGATTTCTCAAGAACCATTTGCTACTTTGAATAATTCATGTATGGATATGTATGGACGACTATTATGTGTGCTACTCTATGTTAGGATAATCATGCTTTATGGATAATCATGCTTTATGCTTATATATCTTGATATACTTGTCCATACCATGCTTGTTTCCTAAAGATATTGGGGGAGCTTCTCATATCCCACAAATGGTGCACTTTGCATTCAAACGCAAATTCTCCAAGTGCACACATTATGGGGGAGCTGTCGTAATATCTTATATGGAATCAAGGTTTAGAGCTTATCAAAATATCTATATGTTACTCTAGCTCGGTTTGTCATCGTATACCAAAAAGGGGGAGATTGTAAGGGTATTTTACCCTTATCCATTATTTTGGTATCTATGACACCGTGCTAGAGTATTTGGACTAATACATGTCTACAAGATGACTTTCAGGTATTAGCCAAAGAGGTATGATGGTGTAGCAATGGAACAAAAAGGCAACGGGAGACCCCCCAATTCGACGAAAAATCAGCAAGTTCTTCAGAGCCTGGCCGGTCACAGATCCGGTCGGACCGGCCCTGGCACCGGACAGCCCGGTCACCAACCGGACCTAGAACCGGTGCCATCCGGGCAGGTTCCAGTAAAGAGGGCAAGCCCTCCGGTCGCCGTCCGGTCGCCAGCCCGGTTTTGGACCGGCTGCTCCGGTCCACAGCCCGGTCTGACCGGGCACCAGACCGAGCGGCCCGGTCGAGCAACCGGACTTTGCGCTCGTGCCATCCGGGCGCCATCCGATAAGCTTCGGACGCCTGCCCGGTCAAGACCCGGTCCCAGCTCCGGTTGGAAACCGGCCGGCCCGGTCTGACCGGGCTGTGGACCGGCCTGTCCGGCGCCAAATCCGGTCGATCGGGTTTCTCGACGAATCTGCTGATGTGGCAAGTGACCAACGGTCGTATTTCGAAGAACACTATAAATAGGCCTTCTCCTACCTCTGAACAGTTAGGTAATATACTACAAGCTGTTCTTGAGCTCTCTCTCTCTCTTACTCCATTGCTAGAAACACCAAAAGCCTCAGATCTCCCTCCTCCTCCACCCAAACTCAAATCTCTCCGGGGAATCATTAGAGGAGGACCCGATCTACCGTTCTACCAAGCCAAATCTCATTCCCCCTTGTATTCATTGAGAAGCTTGCTTCCTAGGGTTCCTTGGAAACCCTAGGTGGGCAAGAGGAGTCCGGAAGCATCCGGGTTGTGGATTTGCTCCGGGCAAGATTGTGAAGGTTTGGAGGCTACCTCAAAGTTTGCCACAAGTGAGTGAGCTATTCCTTCATGGGATAGGCTCCGGAGAATAGGGTGAGCCTTCGTGGCGTGGGGAATCCTTCGTGGGACCTCCACCCCTCCAAACGTGACGTACCTTGTTGCAAAGTAAGGGAACACGGGAATACATCCTCGTCTCCGCGTGCTATCGGTTATCTCTAACCGAACTCCTTACTTGTGATTTAAACTGCTCGAGAGAGCCTTCGTGCTCGAGATAGTTGTATCTTCATATAGGTTGCTTCACCTAGTTTGCATTAGGCTCATCTTTATATTCCGCAAAGCCTAATATATTGCAAAGAAAGAATTAAAATTTGTAGAAACCTATTCACCCCCCCTCTAGGTTTACCATCTCTATACTTTCACCCCTTCATCGGCATCGCGGGCTTAGCCCGGCGGCGTCTCTGGGGGCAACGAGGAGAGGGGGAAGGGGGAGGGGTGGTGGCGCGGCTAGGGTTTCACCTCCTCAGTCGCATGGAGGGGACGACGCGAGGAGAGCGAAGCGGTCCTGCAATAATTCTATCACGTAGATCTTTGTTGTACCCGCCTAAGTACAGTTGTCGTCACGTGCATACTGCAGGGTGTGCAATTTATTGTGCCAGTACGCTGCAAATGTTTTGTGAGTTGATGAAATCATGTGGATTGGGGAGGTCACCACTGCCATAGAGCCGGTGACGGAGGTTGGGGTAAACTCCTTGGCAGGGCAAGTGGGCCGAGGCCAACATAAGAGAGTTGGACTAATTTCTTTAGGGAGCGGTGGAGTGCTTCGAGCTCGGTGGCTGCTCCCCAGCTTGCCATGTTCCTGGAGTTCATCGTTGATGCTATTTGTTGCACCGGTGTGCCCGTCGTGAAGAAGAGGCCTTGTGACATCCTTCTATGGTGATCACTAGATTTGCATCTCTCCTAGTTCCAGGGGGAACGTCTTCATTGGCCAACGGTACGGTGCTCTGCGATCCAGGGCAAGGGGGTAGGGACCCTCTTCGACAATGGAGGAGGAAGATGCTTGTTCTTTGTCCCCGGAAGATGTTCACTTGGTGCTTCCCTTAATGCTGATTTGTTGATCTGCTGCTGCAGTTGTGTCGTCTTGGGGTTCCAACGAGGAGGACTTCTTCAGCTTCAAGTTATGTTTCTAGTTTAATCTTGTGTGCTTAAGTTGTGTTGTGTTGTAAGCTGTTTTCAGTATTCTTGTATCATTAGTCGCTGGGCTTTATAAATTTAAAGCGGAGCATTTTCCCTGATGTTTAACGAAGATGTACGTATAAATTGGCCACGATATGCAAATACCAGCAAAACATATTCCTTGAGACCCCCCCCCCAAGACTGATCCACAATACTTCTTTTCTGTATAAGAGCATCTCCGTCGCTCCCCGAAACACGGCCTTTATAAACAATAAAATGCTTTTCGAGGACACCCCTTGGTAATGTCGTGTTTCGAAGACCTAGGACAAAAATATCGGAGCAGTCATTTGGGGATGCCGTTTGGTGGATTCGCGTCTGAGGAACGCTCGTTCCATCTGCATCCCCCAAACACGGCCTACATTAACAATAAAATACGACGAAAATTAAAGTTTTCATTAAAATTTGGTTATATGTTACAAAGTTGAATGAAGACGGCTAAAGTTCAATCTAAAACCTAGCATACTTGCCATCTTTTGAGGCGCTCGATGGGCTAGCTTCGCTGCCGTTCCCCTTCCTCCTCTGGTGCTCCCTTGCCTACAACTTCCTCCGAAGCGCAGAATCCTCTGCCGTTTAACCGCTATGAAGTGGTGATCCCCTCCTCAATATGCGCCCGTTCGATGGAGATAGTCCTAGAGCTTCTTCAACGACTCGTAGGACTCGACGATGGCCTTTTTCTCCGCCGACTGCTACTCCGTGCCCGACCTATCACTCTAGTCCTCTAGGTCGTTGTAGTTCCAGACCTCCTCCTCCTCATTCGTCGCCGTATTTGCTGCCATCTCGGATGTTGCATCCGATGCCACCTCTTTCTCCGCCTCTTCCTCCGTGCTAGCCATGAACTACACGTCGAGGGCGGCGAACTCCTCCATGTTGGCCTCTTCGAGCTCGGGTTTGAGTGCCGGCGACGCAAGTTCTTCCGCCGGTGGAGGTGGAGGTGCCATCCTAACGCGGCCGTTGCAACCCAGCATGGAGTAGACCGTCGCACCATTGCTCAAGAAGATCGTCATACTTTCTCAAAAAAAAAAGAAGATCGTCATACCGGCATTTTCGAAAGCTCTACGTCGACAAGATCTCAGTCACGTTTCGTTTTTGAATTTGTAGCCAGAAATGTCAGCGAAGGAAGCGGCGAGAGGAAAAGAAAACCTTGAACCTGAAGCTACTTGCAGCAGTTAGTCGGGTCAGTCAGTCCACAGCGCCCGACACGCCCACTCCACCGGCCACCGCACACCCACCGCGCTCCCTCTCTTCCCTTCCTCACTCCAGACTCCACACACCAAACCCAACCGCCGATCATTCTCGCCGCCCGAATCCAGCCAGGCAGCTGCGAGGATGTACCGAGATCCCAACCCCTTCGACGAGGGCGCCGACGACAGCGCCTTCTCTGTAATCCCCCATCCCCCCCCTACACTCAGCAGATCTCGGCCGGGATCTCCCGGCTCAGCTCCGGCGTGTGATTTCCTAGCGTGTTCTGACGAGTTGCGCGTTTGTTGTTGTTGCCATGCGCAGAATGGAGGAGGGCGCGGCGGCGGCGGTGCCGGCGGCGGTGGCAACTCGCAGTTCCAGTTCCGCCCGGCGGAGCCCGCCGGGTTCGGCGGCGGTGGTGGCCGCGATGCCGCCGTCGACATCCCCCTTGACAACATGAACGTGAGAGAGGATCTTGCATTTCTTGTTGCTCGGGGAGTGGCTGAGCGTGTCCACGGCCCTACGACGCTAATCAATATGGTTGCTTTTGCAGGGTTCGAACGGCAAGGACAGTGAGCTCTCGCAGTGGCAGGCGGATCTCAAGAGGCGAGAGGCGGTAAGCCTGTTTTGCCGCTGTCTTGGATTTTGACTGTTGGTTTGCTACATTACGTGGATGTTAAACTGATGACTTTTTTTGAATCTATTGGTGGATGAAGGACATCAAGAGGAGGGAGGAAGCCCTCAAGAGCGGTACGCATCTACTCACATCAGTCCTACTCCTAGATCAGCGTTCATATCATGTTATCGCAGAATTGTGAATTGACTGTTCTGTTACCATTCTGTGTCGATGTAGCCGGGGTGCCCATGGAGGACAAGAACTGGCCGCCCTTCTTCCCCATCATCCACCACGACATCGCCAATGAGATACCAGCCAACGCGCAGCGGCTGCAGTATCTTGCTTTTGCGAGCTGGCTCGGTAACTGCGCACACACCCGTGAGAGATATCGGTTTTAGGAGACTGAATTGTTTGTACTCACAGACGATGTTTTGGGTTACAATTATCTACAGGCATTGTGCTTTGCCTCGTCTGGAATTTCATTGCTGTCATCGTCTGTTGGATCAGAGGGGGAGGTGAGCTAAGTACATCTTTTAATTGCAGTTTGAGCACCCACAAATGCTAGTTTAATTGTCCTATCATGTCTGGTAATGCAGCAAGTCACTAAATCTTCGGATTTTATTATGCTTGCAGACTCCAAACTGTTTTTCCTGGCTACCATCTATGGTATGCTTGGAATTCCTTTGTCGTACTTGATGTGGTATAGGCCTCTGTACCGTGCAATGAGGTATGCATCTAACATTTATTGCTTCCTGGCATCCTGCTATGCACACAGAATAATCAGCACCGGTTCATGCCGCTAATTCTGAATTCCACTTCATATCAGCCTAACATGCCTATTGATTCTAATTAGGAACTTTTTCCAGATGTTAAACTTAACTGAATGCAAATCTCTGCACTGTATTTTTCCTAGCGCTAGGAGTGGCTTTATTTTTAATATTGCTCAACTTGTTGAACAGAAATGACAGTGCATTAAGCTTTGGGTGGTTTTTCCTTTGTTACATGGTAAGGTCTTGACAAAATTCCTGGTTCCTGCTTTCTTCATCTGATATAATATGATATTTATGTTGCTGACCTTATTGTATTATTTTGTCGTTCTTTGGTTGCAGCTCCACATTGGCTTTTGTATAATTGCTGCCATTGCTCCACCGATCGTATTTAAAGGAAAATCACTAACGTAAGATAACTTGCCACAGTGTACACAATTGCAGCCGAGAATCTTTAATACGATAGGTGGCCTGTCCACTGTATTTTAATGCATTGGGACTGTTGATTTTTGTATGTGGTTCTAAACAAAGTATGCTTTATCTTTCATCAGGGGTATACTGGCTGCAATCGATACCTTCTCTGACAATGCATTAGTTGGGGTGAGTAGATCCGTAGATGTTATTTCATCCTTCTTCAGTTCATAAACTTCCTATTTAGAATGAACAACTGGATATGTTTCCTACTGGCACTTTTACTCTGTCTATAAAGTATTTCAGTACGATTTTTATGCTATATGACATTTAAGACCAATGTTCTTTGTTTCAGATATTTTATTTTGTCGGATTTGCCTTGTTTTCGTTGGAGACAGTTGTGAGCATTTGGGTTCTTCAGGTCTGTAACTTATCTGCTATATCCCTCTGCCCCTTTGCCCCCTTCCATCCTATGGCGCCTTTACTTTATTATGGTCTTCATTTTTTTTTGGTTTAGTGCAACCTTAGCTCATCTTTGGATACTTAATCTAAATGATAAGGAAGTAAATAGGTACTCATTTGGTGTATTATATAGTTTTAATATTTTATATGCTTATTTTATATGACAGAAATACAATTATGGATCAGTTGGAGACGTTAACTTATCCAAAACTGGAAGTATTCTATTTCCCGTATTGTTGTTTGTTAAGTTACTCAAGGCCTCTAGCTATCCAACTCTATGCATAAATTTCAACAATAATGGTCTCTTCAAAATTAGGAAAATATGGAATCTATCCAACTGTGATACTTATGTTTATTGCTGGAAGTAACATTAATCATCAGTTGGCCACTGTTTACTAATCAACTTATCTTTGTTTGTCTCGAAGAGTGAGTGAGCATGTCATGTTGACAGTGAAACATTGTAACTAATATTTTTTGTTAATGTTATCAACCTATGCCTATACAACTTTGGTGGTTGTCAAGTTCCTTGCAGTGCAATATACCAGCAGTCTAACACTCATTGGTTTTTGTTCTGATTTTGGTTTATGCAGAGAGTATACATGTATTTCAGAGGGCACAAGTGAAGTGGGCAACAGAAGAAATTTACAGAAGTCTACATGTACCATTCGAGCGTGCTGCGGTTCTGTGCATACGTCCAAGTACATGAAATTCTTTGTATGTTATGGTAGTGATGGTTAATTACCTTTGAGGTTTCTTTGGTGGAAGGGTGGCAGTGTAGCACCACTATAAATAGTGTTGTTTCTGGAACTATGTGGTGTTTGAAGCCTTAATTTTTTACCTATAAAACTTGCACTTTCTTCCCCTTTTTTGTATACTAGCGTGGCTGCATGTTCTATTGGTCTCCTGGTGTCTTCTATGGGAGCCATACGGTTGCTGGAACCCAAAGACATCAAACCATCTGGAGATATTTTTTGTACGACAAATTCTGGTTCCAATTATGGTTCTGTAAATGATGAATTCGCCTGTGAGCAATGATAAATGAGGTTCTGTATTTTTTTTGTGGGCAGGGCCGCAGGGGTTCTGTAAATTATACTGCCTCTGTTCCTGTTTAATCAACATGCAACGTCTATTAAAATTAAAACGGTACAGAGGTAGTGCTCCCCAAACATACAACGCAGAACTTTTAAATGGTACTCCGTACATTTGTTTCTGCTGAGAGGTTAATGCAGCAATGAGTCGAAACTAATTTAACTGCAAGATGGTATACGAATTCTCAGTTTCCTGCGCAGTATATGCTCCGCAATGTCTAGCATGTCTCTTGAGTCTTGACATATCAAGACTGGGGTTGGCCATCGAGCGTCGAGTGAGTCGGGGATGCTGACATGGCACATACCTGTGACCACACGGACACAGCCTTCTAAGATAAACGTACATATGGACTACAGCATGGTGAGGTAAGCATCAGCCATATCTCCTCCAATTCTCGGCGATCAGTTTCCAGCCTCCATTCCCTCATCTGCATCCAGCCAACCTCAGGCTGCCAAGTGGCAGAACCATATCTAGATCCATGGAACCACCACCAAGCTTTCTTCCGAGCTTCTCTGGCCATCATAATTCGAGCACCAACTAGTTAGTAAAGACAAAACAGACAAAAGTATACTGCAGGAAATTAAACCGTAGAAGTGTATACGAAAATTTAAATGTCCGGGACTCTTGTATTTTGCAGCTAGCAAAGAAGTGGCGAGCATTTTCAGCAATAATAAGATGATTTAAACTGACTAATATTGGTTTAAAACATCACCATGAAGAGGACATGATCATAAAACGGAACCAGAAGCTTTTCATAACAAGAAAGCTCAGTGTCCAGGGAAAGAATACTGACAAAATACGATGGCTTGGAATTATAGGAAGAACTCATTTTCAGCTGACTATAAGCTGCTCCAGATATCACCAGAAAATAAAAGAAAAGAGAAGGAAAATAGGGATACCACATCATCACCATCTCATTTCCCTCCTTATGTTTGCTTAGCTCTTATCTCCACAATTCTTTCATCAAGCTCTCTCTTCTCCTCAAGTCCCAGTTACAAGGCTTGAAGGGAAGAAGAGCAGCTCCAACAGAAGGCTGGGCAGCAAACATGGCATTCTGCAGCCCACACACCACCACATCCCTGCACTCCCCACGCACCACTATCCCAAACTCAGGCTTCAGGCAGAACCAAGTCATCCTCTTCACGACCAGAAGCAGCAGGAGGAGTAACACGAGGAATGGAGCAAGGACCTTCCAGGTTTCATGCGCAGTTGACAAGCCAATAGTGATTGGCCTGGCAGCAGACTCAGGATGTGGGAAATCCACCTTCATGCGCCGGCTCACCAGTGTGTTTGGAGGTGCTGCAGAGCCACCCAGGGGCGGGAACCCAGACTCGAACACACTCATCAGCGACACCACAACGGTGATATGCCTTGATGACTACCATTCCTTGGACAGAACCGGGAGGAAGGAGAAAGGTGTGACCGCCCTGGACCCCAAGGCAAACGACTTTGATCTCATGTATGAGCAGGTGAAGGCAATCAAAGAGGGCAAGGCTATCGAGAAGCCAATCTACAACCATGTCACCGGCCTCCTGGACCCGGCGGAGCTCATCCAGCCTCCCAAGATCTTCGTCATCGAGGGTTTGCACCCAATGTGAGTTCATATCCTATCCTCATGGTTCTCCCTTCTCTTGCAGTATTTGGTGTCTGTTCTTTTGTTTCTTCATCATATTCCATTAGTTATTGGGCAAGTGGCTACCATAATATATTTTGAATCACCGCAACAACTTCTATTACATCTCTATGAAATTTCCGATTCCCTGATGATTAACGATTTAAATGTATCTCCCCTAAAAGTAACACAATCGTTTTGTAAACTGTAAAACATTAATTAATCTCACATAACAATTTATCTGTTTGCATCTATTTTTAAACCAGGTACGACGAACGTGTGAGAGACCTCCTTGATTTCAGCATCTACTTAGACATCAGCAATGAGGTTAAGTTTGCATGGAAAATTCAGGTCAGTCCAAGATGTTTCTAAATTTATTTACTTATTTTTTGAGAAAAAATTCCCCATGCCTCACGACACAGTGGATTCTGCTTCTCTTATACGGAGTATCTATCTTAAAAAATCACTGGGGCTTTTGCAGAGAGACATGGCAGAGCGTGGGCACAGCCTTGAAAGCATCAAGGCTAGCATTGAAGCCAGGAAACCAGATTTTGATGCATTTATCGGTACTGCCTTTTTGCTAACTGAACACAATAAGTGTTTGCCATAAACCAAACATAACAAGAGCATGCCACATCAAATTACTTATAACTGGAACAAAATAGAGATGACATGTAAACTCACCACTTCGTATGACAGATCCGCAGAAGCAATACGCCGATGCTGTGATTGAAGTCCTGCCAACCCAGCTGATTCCTGATGACAATGAAGGAAAGGTGCTGCGTGTTAAATTGATCATGAAAGAAGGCGTGAAGTTCTTCAACCCGGTTTACCTGTTCGATGAAGGATCAACCATCAACTGGATCCCTTGTGGAAGAAAGCTTACGTGCTCTTACCCTGGCATCAAGTTTTCCTATGGCCCAGACACTTACTTTGGCCAAGAGGTAATTCACCTTGGTTTATTTCCCCCTTTGCACCCGACAAGTAATGCATACTAATGTTACTTAGAAACTAAACTGACAGAAACCCAGCTAGTAGTCCAAAGTAGAACAGAATGGAGAGACAACAAACATTCTTAGACTAGAGATTAAAAAAATCACGGAGTAGGCCAATTCTAACTGCTAATAAGGTCCTGCCTCTGCTAATTCTGTAAGATCTCAGCATTTGCTTGTTTCTATCAGGTATCGGTGCTGGAGATGGATGGGCAATTTGACAGACTAGATGAGCTAATCTATGTTGAGAGCCACCTAAGCAACCTCTCGTCCAAGTTCTACGGGGAGGTGACACAGCAAATGCTAAAGCATGCAGATTTCCCAGGCAGCAACAACGGAACAGGTCTCTTCCAAACTATCGTAGGTCTGAAGATTAGAGATCTCTATGAACAAATCATTGCTGAGAGGGTCGGCGCACCTGCTCAAGCAGCCAAAGTTTGATGAGCCCCATATTCAGATTGCACAAATCATTTCATCACCAACCCAATGAGAATGAGCATCCTCGCTTGTAACTAGTTTGGAAATATTACAGCTAGGAGATGGTAGAAAGTTCATTGCAGAAACTCATGAAAACCTGCACTTGAACTTCTCGAAAACCCTTTCCACGAGGGGACTCCTACGTCTCCTGTTAACACATTTCGATGTACATCTTCTCCCACATTTCAATGCAGAAAATACATGTGCTTGCTATATTAAAAGTAGGTGCTTCCATTCAGCATCTCTTTTTGTTGGTTGTTACTCCTGACCATGACTACCATTAAAAAAGGCCATTTAAGAAGTTTGGAAATGGAGGTTCATATGCCATTTAAGAAGTTTGGAAAATTCTGAGAACATGAGTGCTATTCATTATGGTGTTTTAGCAAACCACTCTGTGTGCCGAACTGCATATCTAACACTAAGAATCATGCAGTTGTAGTGGATCATTCGCTAACAAACATGTCATGCATGATGGCAAGATAATGGTTATGAACCTAAGTTATAACAGCTATGTCCTTATTATGGGAAAGGTACATGGTGCTACTTTCAGGACATAATTCATAAGCGGATAAGCCCTAATGTGAGGAACTGCGGATCTCACACTGGAGAATTATGCAGTAGTAGACAATCATTCGTTACGAAACATGCAAAGAGTAATGACGACATAATGGATAAGAACCGAAGTTATATCGGCTATGTTCTTATAAGAAAAAGGTACATGCTGCTACTTCTCAGACAAGTTTCATGAAGAATGCAATAAACTTTCAGGCAACTAACCAACAAAAAACCATGAGCGGAGCTCAGAAAAATGTCTGCTTCTTGTACATAGCCGCAATAGCACCTCCGTATGCAAGACCTTCAAATTTGAAGAGTGCAGTGCAAAAATGGCAAGCTAAAGGAATTTTTTATATTGGTAAGTGCGAGAAGTTGCATGCCATGCAATCATTAAAAGAGAACCACATACACATTTCCAAACGACGGGAGAGCACAAACACAAATATTCACATCCATAGCAGGCAGGATAATACATGTTCATTATCTACCCTATATGCATTACCACACGAAATTGTTGCATTAGGCTGCTAAGGAGAGAGCCACATACATATTTCCAAACAACAGGAGAGCAGAAACACAAATATTCACATAAATAGCATGATTATTCCACACCAGGCTGCAAAATACATGTTTATCATCTGCCATAAGTATTTCCATATGAGATGCTACAAAACAATACTCCGTACTATGCTTGGTAGTTGATATCACATCACAGCAAACAACTGAATGTAGACAGCTGTAGTGACTAGTTTCACTACAGAATACACACAAGATCAAAAGAAAAGAGGCGGATAAACCGATATCGGCGATGGCAATGGTGGGCGCGCCATCGGCCCCCTCGAAAACAGTCCACCACCTTCACCATTGAGTGATAGCTCCCACCCTGGCGGGTTTGCCTTCCTCCAGGCACGGCAGTTGGGCGCCGCGACATAAACCCGGTTCTCCTCCACTCCGCAGCTCCCCACGTCCACGCACGCCGCGGCGCTCCTCCCGGCACAGTCGACAAACAAGGTGTAAGGCCCAATGTTGTCCACCTCCTCCCACATCATCTGCGCGGAATCAAGCACGTACACGCCGATCTTGTTCACCCTATGCACAGGCTCCAGGTAGCCCAATTTTGGCTGAAGCATGAAGAGCACCAGCAGCAGCCGGTCTCCGGCAGCAACCAAATGCGGCCCGTAGTTGGATCTGTCGAACGCGGTGGGCTCCGGGAGGCCGGCAATTGGCAGCATTCGGGCGGTCTGGTTCGGAGGGGTGCTGGCACTGGACGGAGTGGTGCTGCCGAGGTGGAACTCCAGTACCTGCGCGCGGTCGGTCAGACCGAGGACGCGGCCGCGGAATTCGAGGACGGTGGTGACGAAGGAGGCGGCGCGGGGGAGGGTGTGCTTGGTCCAGTCCGGAGAGGGGTTATTGGGGGTTGGATGCATGGGGGAGGGGCGCGAGAAGAAGGCGTGCTTGGAGTGGAAGAGGAGGAGGTGGGAGGGCGAGAGCGCGGCGTAGTGGTAGGGGAAGTGCGGGGAAGGGAGCTGGATCGCTCCGTGGTCGGCGCCGGCGAGGGCGTCGAGGAGGTGTAGGGTGTTGGAGGAGCCCCGGCGGAGGAGGATGAGGTGGCCGCGGGAGGCGGAGAGGAAGGTGGAGCCCTCCGCCGGGACGGGGAGGCGGTAGGGGATGGGCCGGGGCGCGACGAGCGGGGAGATGGGCGCGAGGCGCAGCGCCGGGTAGAGGAGCTGGAGTGGCGGGACGCGGGGCCGGACGAGGCTGCCGGCGATCGCGCGGAGCAGGAGCCGCCAGGGCTGGCACGTCGCCGCGAAGGCGTAGATCGACCGGAGGCAGGGAAGGAGGCCCCGCAGCACCTCCGCCAGCGGCAGCTCCGGCAGGTTCGCCCAGTCGCGGTACGCGTCCCGGTCCGGCGCGGGCGGCGGCATCGGAAGAGGGGCGGTGGGTTCGAGCTCAGTGTCAGAGGTCGCCGGCGACGGTTGGAGACTCGGCCACTTTGTTGGTACGCTGCGTTGACCAGGTCACGACTCGGCGGACGACTTACCAGTTCTTCTTCGTGGGCTCGCCGGACGGCAACTGCATTATGGGCTGTCCGGGCCGCCGATGATAGGCCCAGTCCAAACTACCGAAATCAGAATGCCAACTGGGCTTACGGCTGAAAGTTTGAGCCCACTCTAGCCTAGGCATGTCCTAGATATGGGCCGAACCTTCGGAAAAGAGAATCTATAGATATCTTCTCGTCTCTTGGGGTCCGGTCTAAAAAAAAAAACTTGGGTCAAGACTTTGACTGCTGCTGCCTCTCCGTGGTCAACAATTTAAAACATGCAGACCTCACTTCAAGGAGCTGAATTAAGGGGAGTTGAGTGGAAGCAAAGGTCATCTCCGCTGTCTTCTTCCCCAGCCTAATTAAAACCACGTGTCTACCCACGCACCTCCCGAAGCTCATCGCACTTGCTTCGATTCATGTCTTAATTGCTGCTTTTGTTATGAGTTTTCTTCTTAGCTACGTTTACATATTGGTTACAGGATAACATGGAAGCCTACAAGTGCAATACAACCTCCGTTCGAAAATAAGTATCCGTATCTAAACGAAATTAAGTTACTTATTTCGAACGGAGTGAGTAGTAGCTTGCGTACATGATTTTAACTAATAGCTGGCCTTATCATCGGCATTTTATGTTTAAAGTGTCAGGTCGACATGACAACACGTATATATAGCGTGTTTGTATATGTGACAGGAGGAAGGACGTTGACGCATGGACTGAAACATATAGGCTGATCGTGTACCAAATCCCCTCGCTGGCAATCGATCGTTGGAGCGATCACTTTCCTTGGCGCGGCAGCGCTCGCGCACTCAATTCCCTTTTTGTCTTGTAGTGTTTAATTATGTTCACATGAAGCTTTGTATTCACACTAACAGCTCACGTTCCCACTTGCAAGTTGCATATAGGCAAGAGCGTTCACACTACATGCATGCATAAAGTATCTCATGGGTTTGCATTTAATGAGCCAACTTTTCAAACACGAGGCAAGCTCTCACAAGTTGATGCATTCATGCACAGAGCATCTCGCTCTTTTTTCAGCACGACGCATACTTTCAATTCTCTTTATTTGCAATTCCCTTTTGACAATTCTCTTTTTTTGCAATTTCCTTTATGTTATTATTTCGTACGGTAATTCATATTTAATGGGGTCATTTTGCAATTCTCTTTTTCGGGCCAGTGGTATTTAAGGGGGAAAATAACGGGTGGGAAGATTCACTTGCAACTCAAATGAACTACCACTTGCTACTCAAATTAAGTACTATTTTAAGTTGTAAGCTAACAAAAGTTGCTAAAAAAATTCGAAATGAAATTTAGATTTTTGGGTTGCTAGGTATTTATATTTACCGTTGATAAATAACGGGGCACCGGGTTGATAACTTGTAAACAAAAAAAGAGTCGCTACATATTTTAAATTAAATTAAATTTTTAGGGTTGATATTTATTTTATATTTACCATTGATAAATTGCGGCCCACCGGGTTGATAGCTTGTAAACTAAAAGAGAGTCACTAAAATATTCTAAATGAAATACTTTTTAGGGTTATTATTTATTTTATATTTACAGTTGATAAATAACGAGGCACCAGGTTGATAGCTTGTAAAATAAAAAAATATTCGCTTAAATATTCTAAATGAAATACTTTTTTAGGGTTGGTAGTTATTTATAATTACCATTAATAAATAACGGAGCACCGGGTTGATAACTTGTAAACTAAAAAGAGTCGTCAAGATATTCGAAATGAAGTTAGATTTTTAGGATTGGTAGTTATTTATATTTACTGTTGATAAATAATAGGACACCGGGTTGATAGATTCTAAACTAAAAAAATCGCTAAAACGTTTAAAATAAAATTAACTTTGGGGTCGATAATTTTATACATTTACCGTTGATCACTCAAGTACGGATGGGTTGATTATTCAAACGAGAGAGGATTGATAACTTTTAGCCCGAAAAAAAGTTTCTAGAAACATATCAACATGGGTGCTAGTTTTGAAGATCTCGTCGTGACGGATTTATTGGTGAAAGCGAATCTTAATTTGGAGTTATCGTTTGAAAGTTAAAACGTTTTGAATTTTCAAATTTGGAAAAGATTCCGCTGACATCAGCAGATTCGTCTATTTTGTGCATGCATGCAGAATTTTTTCTCAATAGCCCGCATCAGGTTGATAATTTTATACATTTACCGTTGATCACTCAAGTACGGAGGGGTTGATTTATTCAGATAGTGAGGGTTGATAACTTTTAGCCCGAAAAAAAGTTTCTCGAAACATATCAACATGGGTGCTAGTTTTGAAGATCTCATCGAGACGGATTTATAGGTGAAAGCGAATCTTAATTTGGAGTTGTCGTTTGAAAGTTAAAACGTTTTGAATTTACAAATTTGGAAAAGATTTTGCTGACATCAGCAGATTCGTCTATTTGTGCATGCATGCAAAACTTTCCTTCAATAGTCTGCACCAGGTTGATAATTTTATACATTTACCGTTGATCACTCAAGTACGGAGGGGTTGATTATTCAGATAGAGAGGGTTGATAACTTTTAGCCCGAAAAAAAGTTTCTCGAAACATATCAACATGGGTGCTAGTTTTGAAGATCTCGTCGGGACCAACGCATTGGTGAAAACAGATCTTAATTTGGAGTTGTCGTTTGTGAGATAAAACGTTTTGAATTTTCAAATTTGGAAAAGATTCCGCTGACATCAGCAGATTCGTCTATTCTGTGCATGCATGCAGAACTTTCCCTCAATAGCCTGCACCATGTTGATAATTTTATATATTCACCGTTGATCACTCAAGTACGGAGGGGTTGATTATTCAAGATAGAGAGAGTTGATAACTTTTAGTCCGAAAAAAAGTTTGTCGAAACATATAAACATGGGTGCTAGTTTTGAAGATCTCGACGAGACCGACTCATAGGTGAAAACAGATCTTAAATCGGAGTTGTCGTTTGTGAGATAAAATGTTTTGAATTTTCGAATTGAGAAAGATTCTCGCTTTACGTCATCAGATTTGTTCCCTTCTACATGCATGCAGAACTTTCCTGAAATAGGATATACTACAGTCCAAAATATTCCTAAAATGGAAAAAAAAATTATGTCCTAAACCGATCGCTCAATTTGCTTTCAGCAAACGATCGCTAGCTAGGGTAGCCCATCGTGTACCCACCTATCGCTGTTGGGACTAGCTAGCTAGTTAGTTGTTTGATACTCCCTACCTACTAGCAAAAGATAACCTAAATATTATTGATCAGTGTGTATACTCGTGATGCTTAGGAGTACTACAAGGGCCTAATTAAGCTGGCAACCTATAGCTCGCTACTGCATATTTGTACTACTAGCTAGCTACAGATCTGAAGTTTAGAAATTATGCAGGGAGATCGGCCATTTGAATGCCCTTAGTTCGATCTAACAGCCCACCAGCGCAAGCTTACAACTTACCATGGTCATGCCTACTAGCACCAGCTAGTATATTAGCTAGGATGCTGCTGTTCATAAGCTTCAGTCGATCAGAATGAACAAGAGATTATTTTACAATAGACAGACATCCAATCGATGGAGGGACCGAGCTGCCTTGATGTACAGCTCACGGCGTGTAATAAAATAACTTGTAGTATTTGGCTGATGATATAAGCATATCTAGGCTGACGTTTAACGAAATAACCCTAAGATAATCCGTCAAGCCTCAATCGCTATGACGTGTAGGGATAAGCATGCATGCATGCACGCGTGTTACTGGTCAAAATAATAACACAAACAAAAGATAGCTTTTCATCCGTGTACATTAGTACATATAGATATATATATAGTCGTCGAATATTGTAGTGGAGATCAATCTCAAGCCCTCCCCCATCAACATCTTACATCTCTCTAGATCCTAGTTCCTCTAATCCTATTCAAAATACGAGATGAGATAGCAAGTTCCACTAAAACTAGCAGCAGTTGAGCCATGCGTCCCTTAGATAGGCCCTCCTTTCTCTCAAAGCCACAATTGCTACTATACTAGGGACCGGGAGAAGAAGCGAACAAAAATGGCATGTACCGGGAGCAGCGGATAAATGGACAGAAAAAGAAAGAAATTTTCTACTTTAGATGTGTGCATTTACGGAGATAAAGTACTAAATTCCTTACTTGGCATTCCTAGAAAAATTATGAGCAAGCAGAGAAAGATCAATGCAAGCTTCATTTTGTAACTTAGCAACTTGTCAATGCTCTAAGTGCGGCTGTTATATACGAATTTCCTTGATAGGCATCACCGTGTCGATCAAACAAGCTTCATTTTGTAACTTAGCAACTTGTCAAGTAACGTAAACCTCACTGATCGTCACTGCGTTCGTGTATTAAGTGGTCTAGCTCGGCCAATCAGACGGTGGAAGCGGTAGTGCACAACTGCACATACAACTAACAGATCGGCACAGTGTGTGTATATGCAAATGCAATACGCTCGATCTGTCACTAGTTAATTACATGAACTGTGAGTAAGCTCGATCACATTGGGGAGTATGTGTATGCAGGCATTGATGTGGCACATGGGTGTGGGATGCTTCTTAATCCATCATCGACCAGAGAATCCCAGAGAGAGAGAGAGAGAATGCTCAACGAACATGCATATGGCCAAGTTGGTGGCGGTACTACTTGTTTTAATTATTCAATTACTACTTAGTTGCATTAAACTATGCCTTGTGTTTAATTCAGTATCCTGCTTAACGATCGAGCTTGTCTCTTGTCTGCGAGATCTCTCCTCTCTCTCCCGCTCCTCTAGAGGCAATACGTGTACGTGGCACTCCGTGCATGAAGTGGTGATGCCACGTCTTCGTGCATGCAGTTCAAACTTTTATTACTTATAGAATTTTTAATGTAGAAGTATGGGTATCGAACCCGGAAATTCAATTCGGCTCCTATGTGCATATGCTCCCTCTACCAAAAAGATTATATTTCGAAGAGTTGAAATTTTTTGACAACCTTTTTTTACATGTATATCTCCATAGTATATATATGTTCGTCAAGTTTCACGAAAAACCAATATTTTTTACGAACTATGTAAAAAGAGAAAATTTATCTTGTAAAAAGCATTATTTTTAGCACTAAATTTTGTCTTTTTACACAGTCACATGACAAGTCGATTTTTTATGAAACGACTTTGTGAGCTCGTAGCACGTGAAGATGTATGTGCAATTTTTTGCTTAAATATTTTTGAAATTCAAAATATGTGTAAGATGTATTTCGAAATAAAGGGAGCATATGCTCCCGTGTGAGTGTTACAATTCTAGTTGTCTATCCAATAAACAAAACAAGGTAACAAAGGGATTTAACTTGATGCTTGAAAGTAAAAAACAAATATAAATGTAAAAAGTGTCCCAATCATGTAAATGGAAGAGGACAAGACGTATGTTTAACTCTTTACTTCGTACCGTGATATGACATCTCTTGTGAGCCAGTCACATGCTTGCAAGCCAATTGGATGACGTTCCACCGAGAGGGCCCAAAGTATATATATCCTTCATTTGTATGGACACTATATTTTCCGAACACTTAATGCCACCTTTATAACTACCCATTTACGAAGTAGTGTTTGATGTCATCAAAACATCCATCCGGTGTAGGTGATTAACATGATCTAATGGTCGAAGGTTTAGATTACTATGTATTTTAAAGCTTGAAGCAAAACGAACTTAATGACTTGATCATATGCTACGCTTACTATGGGTGTATATCCATCACATCATTTACCTAATGATATGATGTTGTTATTAATAACATCCAATGTTCATGATCATGAAACTATGATCATCTATTAATCAACAAGCTAGTTTAACAAGAGGCTTACTAGGGACTTTTTTATGTTACAAAAAGAGAAGTATTAAGGTTTCCGGTTAATAAAATTATAGCATGTAAACACAAAAATATAATAATAACTATTTTATTATTGCCTCCCTGACATATCTCCAACAAACAATAGGGGCATGCATCTACAAGTAGCTAGGCTAGGACAAAAGCAGTGTACACGAAACTTTTCTTAACGGTCAGGCTCTTTCAAACTTCACAATGGCATGTTTCCGTAATAAAAAGTACATAATGCATCAGTGTACTACTATTGCATCACATGCTTTGCATTCTTTTGTTTATATACATATCGTGATGATGTTCTGAGGAAATTCACCTCATAGTCAAAACTTGTTAACTTATGGCATCTCCAACGGGCCGACGCATTCCAGACGTCTAAATTATCTGCGCGCGTCCGTTCGCATCGGTCCGCGGACGCTGAAATGGTGATTGTTGCGTCGGGGAGGGGGGGGGGACAACCCAGCAGCCCGACGCATTTTGTCGGTGAAGTGATTTCTATTCCTCTAGATGTGAAAAGCAAGAAGAAGAGATTTCTATTCCTCTAGATGTGAAGAGCAAGAGGAAGAGATTTCTATTCCTCTAGAATGTCGCTTGATATCGTAGATTTCTATGGTACACACGATTGAGATATTCAAATTTCTAGGTAGAATCGATATTTTGAAATTAGTGCAACATGTTCAAACAAATTAAACATACAAACTACGAAAAAATAAGTTCAAACTTTTAAACAAGTTACTTCTTCTTTAAAGGCCCCGCCTCGTCATGCTCACGGAGGCGCTTGCTGCTCGTCACCTCCTGGGAAGAGGTACTGGTGGTCGATGCGTCCTATGAGTTTGAGCCCCCCTCTGACGAGTGGTCATTGGGGTCATATTCGTCGTCCGTGAACGGATGATGCGCCTGCGCCCTCGCTCGGGCCCTTGCCTCCTTCTTTGCCGCCGCCGCCTCCTCCGCCTCCAGTCGTGCCCACCTTGCATCTTCATCTTCTTCCTTTTCCTCCTCCTCATCGTGGCCGTCGTGGCCAACAGTGTTCCCCTCCTCGATGACGGACTCCCCCTCCTCATCCTGCCCGTTATTGGTGACGGCATCCCCCTCCTCCTCCTCGTCGTCCATCGGCGGGGACCTAGAGCTGCTCGGCGTGGCAACTCTATCCCACCAATGCTGCCATCCCGGTGGCTTCCCCTCGCTATCGGTGTCCGATTGCAAAGATAGGTTGCTCATGGCTTGAGATGAATGGCATGCCGGTTGGAGATCCTTAGCGCAGAAGCAGGGGTCTTATTTAACGGGGAGTAATGGCGGCGCGTATACCGAAGATGGTTGTGGTTGCTCTTCCGCGGCGATTCGGCGCTCCATTCCGGCGGTTCGCGTGTCGATCGACGCGGTTGCCACTCTAGCGGTTTCCCTCCCCGGCAGTTGTTGTGCTTACATTTGCGCTGGCTCGAGCCAAGGTCGCTGCCAGGCGGGCCTGTGGGAGTAGCGAGCGTACGCTCGGCGCTACTGCGCAGCGTCCACGGAGACGCAAACGTGCCACATATTTGCGCCGCGTTTGCGTCTCCACGGACGGCCCAGACACTATGCATCGCCCCACTGGAGCAGGGTGCATGCACACTTTTCATCTGCGCGGACGCAAACGGTCGCACATCTTCCGTTTGCGTCGCCCCGTTGGAGATGCCTTTAGGGAATCTTCAACGGGTCACCGCATTTCAGATACCGAACGGTCCGTTACAGTCCATTTTCCGTTTGCGATGGCCCGCGGATAGACGGAGGCCACCACAAAAAATAAGGTGCACAAAAACTTAAATATAATCTACATAAGTTGGGACCCAAAAGTCCATTTTTCTTACAAAAAAAAGAAAAACATGAATATAATGCCGACACAGGGTCTGCCGGCATGTCCTAGTCCTCCTCATCGAGGTTAATGAAGACCTGTGGCGGTGGCAACACATTTTCCGCCATCTCCATCCTCCATTGGCTCATAGTCGAGGTTGTACTCCGGCGGGTCCTCGACTTTGTACATATAAGGAACGATGGACAAGCACTCAACCACATACTAACACTAGCTATGTACATATATCACATGTACAAAACTAAAGGATACTAACATACAAACATCTATCTATCACATGAACAAAACTAAAGAACTAAAATAACACTAACACTACCTTTGTAACTTAGGCAAGGCAGGCTCGTTTGGCGTTGAAGGACTCCTAATCCTCCTCCTCCTCCTCGTCCACCTCCATCTTTGGCACATGACCCTCCCCATGGGCAAGGAATGAGCTATGGTGGTCCTCGTGCATGCATGGTACATCACATCCTCAGTGGTATTTGTATGATTTTGGGAAGCCGAGAGGAGGATGGTCATCTTCTCACAATGTCATACTATAAACATGCGACTTCCTTGCGATCGGCCTAGGTGTGAGAGAGGAGCAGCGCCGCCTATGTAATAGAGTCATCGTCCTCCTGCTCTAAGGAGGACGAGTCAAAGGGCAAGGAGACTGACACATAGGGATAAGACGTCCTCCGTCAGCCATGAATGATGATGGAGCCATGTGGCTAGGGAAGGCACAAAGGTGCCACCATGAATGATAGATATTATGGGAGGCAAAGCCTCAAGTAGGCTTAATAGGAGGCAGCACCCTACACACAAACGTCGGAGGGGACCGCCGCACCAACACTATAGTCGGGGTGAGCCATTGCCAGATCAGGAGTAAGGTGGCTCAGGTTGGGAGAAAGTGTGACAATGATGAGTGCATTTTTTGCTGTGTTTTTACCCCTTTATTTTACATAGGTATCCTTGTGTACGTAGCAATAGGATTTTGGTATTTCACTACGCCTTTTATGCTTGTTTCAACATGATCTCAAAATAATAAGGCAATGATGAAAATATCAATAAAAACAATCACTCTGTGGTATTTTGACGTGATAAAAGTCATATAAGCACTTAACCACTCACCTGGGCCAAAGGAGGAGAAACTCCGGAAGGTTTAGCTGGCATCTATACAGGGGTGGGGTGGGGACCCTGCTCGTATCGTCCGCCCGTACGCGGTGCCAGGAGCTCCTCCTCGTCAAATACTTTCACTTCGCACAGACGGATGAGAGATCCAACATTCACAGCTGCCGCAAACACCTAAACACCACCTCTGAGAGAGGTCTGGAGGAGGAACTTGGGAGAGGACATAATCCAGGCTGCTACATAGATCATTGGAGCACAATGCATCATACCCTCATCATCAAACTATGCTTCTTCATCACCATCGCCAATCCCTTTCTTATTCAACCCATATCTGTGATATCAATTGCTATTGTGGATTTGTATTTGAATTCATACCATTACCTTTATTCCATCCACAAGATTATGATGATGTTCTTAATTGCTTCCATGTGCGAGTAGTGCCATTTATTCTTGGGGAGATGGAGAAACCCTAGCATCACTATGAGATGAATAAAATATGATCTATGATTTTAATATATGATTGTGTGTTAGTTCTCTCACTTGATGTTGTGTGAAGTGCACCACATAATATTTGCCTCTGGGACAAGAGAGGGAATACACTTTGAAGTATGATATTGTGTATAATGGGAAGTGACATTACCGTGGTGGTACTCTATAATATGAAAGAGGGGGATAAATAGAGACTCACTAAGCTCATATCGATAACCATGGGGAAACCCTTAATTGCGACAGTCAACATGTGGTTGCAGAAGGCTAGCCGAAGTGGTAATTTAGAGATGCGATGACCGATGGTTTCTGGGCGCATCTTATTATGGAGCTCTCTCCATATACAACATGATTAAAATAATATTTTATCTTGATTAACATTAATCCTAATGCTAGAGGTGGATCCAACAAATCCACAAGAACATTTTGCCTTATTAAGTTTCACTTTATTTCTTACTACGCTTGTTACTTTATTGCTTTGTTTACTTTCTTGCAACCAAATACAACTCTCCTCAAAACACCCTTACTTGATATTAAGGAGCGAACTACAAGTGGACCTTGATAGATAGTATCAAGGGGTATTAAGACCTTAACTAGTAGCTCCTCGGGATTCGATACTTATCAAGCTATTTTCTAGCGTCGTTACCGAGGAGCTCAACGCTTTTGGTATTTGTTGTTAGTTGCTGATTTATTAGTTGTTTTACTAAAGTTGTTTGCGTATTCCACATAAACACCATGGCTGCTCTTGGGCTTATGAATAAACTTGACATAGTCGAATACCTCGGGAGGCCGGTTCAATCGAGGATATATTAAGGAATTCCTAAATGGTAGTGATGTGGAATATGTGATTGATCCATGTCTAATTGCTATTATGCAAGAGAAAACTTTTGCAGGAGATGATCCTAATGAGGATCTGTATAATCATTTAAATTTCTTTACCTAGTTATGTTGGACTATTAAATTGAGAAGTTATTCTGATGATGAATTGAAACTTAAATTGTTTAGCCAATCTCTAACCAACACTGCCCTGTCTTAGTATAGAACTTGGGAGAAGCTTAAAAAGGAGTTTATATTTCGTTTTTTCCCAAGGTTAAAACCATTGAAGCAAGAAGGGTCATCACTAATTTCAAGAACCTCCGCGGCGAAAGTATTGTAAGAGCCTACTTAACATACAAAGTTAGTTGTCCCCATCATAACTTACAACCTTGGTATGTTTTGCATATCTTTTTTGGAGGACTTGACCAAGATAATAAAAAAAGAATTAAATTTGCTATCTGGTGGATCTTTTATGGACCTTACTCATGAAAAAGCTTGGATACGCCTAGATAAAGTTCACATAAATAGAGAAACTTGGGGCTTTGATCTTGAGAGTGAAGGTGAAATAGAAATAGAATATGATTATCTAAATGCTTATAAAGAAACCGGAAAGTAAAAGAAACGGCTAATGAGCTTCACCTTGATGATGTTATTATGGAGCTCTCTCCACACACAACATGATTAAAAACATATTTATCTTGATTAAAATTAATCCTAATGCTATAGGTGGATCCAACAAATCCCCGAGAACACTTTGTCTTATTGAGATTCACTTCATTTATTACTACGCTTGTTACTTTATTGCTTTGTTTACTTTCTTGCAACCAAATACAACTCTCTTCAAAACACGCTTACTTGAGATTAAGGAGCGACTTACAAGTAGCCATTGATAGATAGTAGCAAGGAGGATTAAGACCTTAACTAGTAGCTCCTTGTGATTCGACACTCTTATTTGAAAACTAGCTACACTTAAACTATGCACTTGCAGTAATGAGACAACAAGATGAGTGAGGGGGTTATAGGCATAGAAAACAATACAGATGCATGTTTACGCATTGAGCGTCAGCAACGAGCACAATAACCGTTGTCAAACCATGTGTGCCTCAGTAGTCTTCATTGGAAAAGAGATATGGAAATCTTGGCGGAAATAGTATGTATCCCAGCAGCAGCCCAATCCTAGGAAACTTCGTCAGCTAAGGATAACTTGTTTTTTAATCTAGGGACTTATTACTGTCATTTTATAGGGTTATCCTTAATCTCACTACACTAGTGGTTATATCGGTATCTCTTTGTCGTGGAAAAGACTTACTATTAACAAGCCTATTGTATGTGTGTATGTGTGTGTGAGAGAGAGTGTGTGTGTTGTGAAGAAAAAATTGATCAACCTGGCCTCTACATTGGTTCACACGTGAAACCATCTTTATTGTAAAGTTAAGTCCGTAAGAAATATCTAAAGAGTGGTAAAAAGAAATAAAATGGATACCATACAATCAACAAAAGGGCACCGATGATAATTATTAGAAGTCATGCATCCTTGAGCGTATGAGCTGAGATTTTATAGACCAGTAGATGGAATGAGTGATCATTCTCACACACCATGGTTGCAATATGTAAAATATAAGGCACATGATAGTAGGAAGACCTTAAACAACAAGCTTTACCGCTGAGCTCTCCGGTATTGGTTCTAGAAAACCAAGTGCATATGGTTACATGTAGTGAAATCCAGAAGTAAGCGTATTGATCCCACGAGTGGCTTAGGTGTTTGCCGTCCGTCTCTTGTAATGCTAATATGATTTATGCCTGCAAAAAGTACTAGCGGACTGCAACGAAGCAGAAGAATGATTTTGTAAAAGATTGATAAAGCAGATAGAAGTAAACTAACGTAAATAAGATAATTATGAAAGAATAATGAAATATACGAAGGAAGTTAGCATATCAATATAATGCCAAAGGGGTTCTTAAGATGCACGAATTCGTCGTTGCCATTGGTAATGCTATGTGAGAAGTAGCTGAATATTCATAATGTTTTAATGACGGTGGAGCTAAAGCAAGAGGCATGGTCATGTATCACTTGCACCACTAATGCCACACCTAACATTATTTTTGGATCATCCTTAAGCATTGAAAGCCATCCCCTAGTATTTGTTCTTATTGATAACACACTTTGCCTCCATATTTGAATGCATGATCATCAGGTGTTTAGACTAAATTAAATATAGAAGATTAGTTGCTTAACAAGCTTTATAGGAGAATAGACTAAGAGAAGTAAACATATGTATAAATCTAATGGCGTGTGGGGGAGGTAAGAGAGAGAAACTAGAAGTATTCTTTTCTTATCAGGAAAGACCATGAATACTAAGTATATTTTTGGACAGGGTGAGTGGGAAGAACAAAAGAAATAAATAATTAAAGAAATGGTTATAGTGATATGTTCTCGCTGGATTTTGAGGGACAAAATACAATAAGTATGAAGTATATCATATCTATATTCCTAATGGGTTTAGTAATCACATATATATATAAGAAAAATTAATATATACACATTGCTTAACATAATGCAAAGTAAGATAAATGACATATTTAAAAAACAAACTTTACATAACTAATGTCAAATTAGTAATATGACATAATCTAGATACAACATCGGCAATACTATACAATGCAATTTCGTTATGACATATCAATTAACATACACATCTAAGCTAGAGATGATCAAGCTAAAACAATGAGGGTAATATTTAGCAGTTTAGATCAGGCATAGCAATTATTTCTTGAAACCAAACCTGTAGGGCAGAAACCCCACACCAATTGTTTTTACCATAAAAGTAGGAGAGGCTCCTACTGTGGTACTATATTAGTAACACAATATTTACATCATCTCGGGTGCATACACCCATCTTACATAGGATAAAAAATCAGAGCCTATTTATAAGAGAGGAGATTGTGTTTTGCAGGTTTTGGTTAACCTTGAACCTTAGAAGATTAAGATCAGCTATCACTCTTGCCTTCCAGGAGACGCTTGAGGGAGTTATACCTTTAAAAGTTAGGTTATTACTTTCTTTCCAAATCCCCCAAGCAGCTACAGTGAATACTTAAAAGAAAAGACTTCCCCGGAAATTTTCTTTATCTTGACTAACCATGTAAAATCTTCCAGAACCCTCATTCCAAATGATTTTTAATCTAGACCAACACAAGGTACTTAAAGGGCAACAGAAATAAATGCTCCAAAGTTTCCTCATTACCCGAAGAACAAAGAGGGCATGAGTGATTGATAACCCACAAGTATAGGGGATCGCAACAGTCTTCGAGGGAAGTAAAACCCAAATTTATTGATTCGACACAAGGGGAGGTAAAGAATAATCGCAACAGCCTTCGAGGTGAAGTAAACCCCAAACTTATCGATTCGGCTAACATGCGGGAGGTAAAGAATACTTATAAGCCTTAATAACCGAGTTGTCAATTCAAATCGCACCTCGGAAAAGCACTAGCAACATGGGGTGATGTGAAAGCAGC
>NC_061509.1:214641386-214662334 GCF_022539505.1 Lolium rigidum
CTTCGTTTCGTCGAATTCCGAGAATATTGCCCGAACAGCCTTTCTGGAACCAAAAACAACAGAAAACAGCAACTAGCCCTTCGGCATCTCGTTAATAGGTTAGTTCCGGAAAATGCATAAAAACATTATAAAGTGCAAGCAAAACATGCAAGTATTGTCATAAAACAAGCATGGAACATCAGAAATTATAGGTACGTTGGAGACGTATCAGTGATCGTTTCCAATATTAAAATATCTTCTTTTTAGCATATTCCTAGTATTCAGCCGATCCATAAGTAGCATCCATGCAAAGAGACACCAATTTATTTAACCCCCCAAGTTACATATTTACAACATGTACAAGTGAGGAAAAAAAGAATAGAGTTACTATAGTGTGTCAATCCATTATGTCAACTCTTTGGAATGTTTGTCCTTATCCGGCATATCAATTAACACATTGATCTAAAACATAGAGAAAACCAAGCAATAGACACATAATATTGAAAAATTGTCTAAAGCGTATTATAACAATTGACATGAAAAATCTTCTAAAGCATAGCATAAAATTAGCACATAATATGTGATGTAAATCAGCTAGGACATGGCAATTAATACGTCAAGCTACACAATATACTGGCAACACATCATAAAGACGGGGAATGGGTTTGTCCTTGCATACCGTAAAACACAACGAGAATGCTGGGACAAAGGGTGACAGATCGAGAGGCGGTGGTGGGACGGATAACCCATCTAGCCTGTCATGTCGTTGTGTGTGAGGAGGGGCTCAAATATTGTAGCACATATGTAGAGCCAACTCAAGGACTACGACACATAGCCACCATGGTGCCTCCACTAACTACAACAGTTTGTAAAAAATAAGATTAATTTTACTTTTAAACCTATTTAAAATTAGCGGCAATGTTCACCTATTTAATTTTTTCCTATGTTTCACCATGAAGTTGAGAATCCCCAACCCCCAATCAAAAAATCAACATGAATCCTACAAAACCTAACAATGTTCCACATGCAACAAAATAAAATAAAAATCGACGTGTGGTCACAATTACCAAGAAGCACTAAAATGTCATAAACCACCGAGCAAGAAATTTTAAAGATGGTCATCACATATATCCAACACAAACACAATTCGCAACACGCCAGAAGAATAAATTGATTTTGTGAGACCAATTCCTTGTATGTGGAATCTTTTCGGCGACTATTTTTGTCTGAAACCAGTGGTTGTGGTTGTATTTGGAATCAGGGAAATCTAGATAATACGGATCCGATCAGCAAGATGGGCATTCTGGAAAGGAAAGTACTATACTCACACCCTGTCAGCAGAGAAATATTAAGAAACACATGGCCGCGGGCATCAAAAGATACGTTCAGTTCACTTGCATGCATGTGAGGTTAAATGGCGATATTCTGGGTCTTGACTCCAAGTCTCGATCGATGGAACCATGTTTATTCTGGAGTCAAACTGGCCAAAATCATATGTAAAATCCTACATGAAGACTACACTTTTGTATCTACCTAGAAGACTGAAATGAAACGAGAGAAAAGGAATTAACCAAATTTTAATCATGGTCCGACCAAGGTGAGTGTAGCCGGGTACCGTATGAGTATATGTCTATAGGCATTTTTTTTAAGAAACACAGTAGACAAACAAAAGCATGCTACTTGTGGGCATTGATATTCAAGCAGTTAAAATACTTACAAAATCTATATATTCCTCCCCGTATATACTATCTAGACAAGTACTAGTCATGCCTGGACCATGTTCATAATTATTTATTGTTGTTTTTCTTCTTATGGAGCAAAGAGTTAGAAGTGCCAAGATCAGGCAATTAGAAATCATGGAACGATGATGATCGACAAGCGAAGGACACATCTTCAAGAAAGATCCCAGTGAGTACAGATCTCTATATTACTTTATCGTGTCCCTTGTTTTAAATTTGTAAGTTGCGTCCTCCCGATGATTTTAAATTCTTTTTCTTCCAGTGGGGCATTCCATTCCAGCTGAGGACACGACTGACGTGAGAAAGACAAAGCCACACACGTTAGCCGGCTGAGGATCCGCGTGTATTATCGAACTCGATTATTACAATCATTTTCTTAGCCAGTCGTCGAACTTTGTTTATTGACGTCGGGCACGTCCTTTGCGCTGAAGACGCCTTCAAACATGGCCTCCCGGATATTTTATGGGCACAAACTGATCCGTGTGCGAGGTACTGGAAATGAAGCTTAGATGACGTAGAACACCAATCCAGCATTTCTCACGCGTGATAACGGAAGATAGTAATTTAATTGCAAAAATACAACTACTGAGAAAAAAAAAACCTCCGACAGTAATAGTATAGGCCTCCATGTTAGCCAGTAAATTTCACTCCGCAAGGGAATTGCCCTAGATGTAGACTGTAGTAATACGTTGGGTAGTTTAATTATTGAAAAACGAAGTGTCTAGACTGCATAAAATTCTCACTAAACCTAGCTAGGTTTATTATACAGTAAACCTGGATGTCGCCTATCACTACCGGAGATTTGCCCTTGTGCAAAAAACTCGGCAAAGGATGCCCGGAACTTGACAAAGCCTCTGTCAAGTTTCTGCACACACAAACAACACACGGCGACGATTCACTCGGCAATTAGATATCTTTGTGTGTTTTCCTCTCAGAGTATGACAATTTTTTTTTCCAAACGATCCAAAAGGATCGAATTTTCATTATCATCAGATAACGAAAATACACCAGGTTCTGGCACTCACAGGGGAGGATCGCCGCCTAATGCTAGCGTTCAGGCGAAAGACTAGAACAAGTTTAAAAGTATTACAGAACATAACACCCCTGCCTAAAGCACAAGGGATAACAGCCAGGGCAAACAAAAAACAGCTAGCTAACATAAAGCTAGACAACAACTTCAAAAGCATCAAGACCACCAGGAGGATCTTCTTAGTGATTTCCATCAAGATTTCTGTCATCAGGGCTCCTATTCTCCAGACGAAGGCGATTTCCATTATCAGCGTTTCCAGAAAATGCTCCATCTGTGCCAACAGACGCAGCAAGCCTTAGCAAGCCGTCAGCACCAGCACGGAGCTCCAGAGCATCTTGTTCACCATGGAGACCTGACCAATATTTCATAAAGACAACAGCATAATTGATTAGTTCAGCAGGTGAACTAATGAGCTTATTCTCAAAACAGGCTCTGTTTCTAAGTTTCCAAATGGATCAGCATATAGCTGCAAGTCCAGCAATTTGAGTGTTGCGGCTAGCAGGGACAAATTGGGGAAACCACCAAAAAAATTGGGAGAAACTCCCGGGGCGCGTGGGAGATTTAATGGCAGTAGCAACAGTGCTCCAGACAAACTTGGCAGCAGAGCAACCAAAGAATAAATGATTGATTGTTTCCTGTGCATTACAAAACTGGCAAGTTGGATTACCAGACCATTTTCTTTTGAGGAGATTATCTTTTGTAGCAATGGCATTATGCCAAATTAGCCAAAGCCAGATTTTGATTTTAAGTGGTATCTTGCTTTTCCAGAGATGCTTAAAAGATCTATCCAACCCATTCCTGCACAAATGCTTATACACAGATTTCACAGTAAATTCTCCATTTTTGGACCACTTCCAGCAGGGAGAATCTTTTTCCTGTGACAAGTTAATCTGACTCATCAAACGAATCAGACCAGCCTCCTGGATGATCAAGTCAGGTGTCAGCCACCTTCTGTAGGTGAATCTCCAACCCATATCAGCTGCTTCAGCAACAGTAACATTTTGATTGTTGCAAACATCAAACAGAACTGGGAACATATCCTTGAGAGGACTAATGCTACACCAAGAGTCACCCCAGAAGCTAGTCAGTTTGCCATTCCCAACTCTCATTCTTCTGCCACAGAGATAAATGCTCCTGACTTGCAACATATCAGACCAGAGAGGGGAGTCTCCAGGTCTATGTTTAGCATAATACACACCTTTGCCTCTCAGATACTTTGCTCTCATGAAATCCTGCCAAGGACCAATACTATGTTCCAGTTTCCACCACCATTTACACATCAGGCTGATGTTGAGTTTGAACAAATCCTTGACTCCCAAGCCACCTTTCTGTTTAGGTCTGCAAATCCACTTCCATTTAACAAAATGATACTTTCTTTTATCAGCACTACCAGCCCCAAAAAAGGATCTAATTGGCTTGTCCATTTTCTCTAGATTTGTTTTATGCAAAATTCTCAGAGACATCTGGTATACAGCAGTACTGGACAGACATGCATCAATCTTGACTAGCCTCCCACCAATAGACATAGAGTTGCCAATCCAACCACTCATCTTTTTCTTGGTTTTTTCTCCCAGAAATTTCATCTCAGAAACAGAGGTTCTTCTGGCACAAACAGGAGTTCCTAAGTACTTAATGGGCCAAGTGCCCTTCTGGCAATTGAACAGCTCTGAATAAAAATTCTGCTTGTCACCATCTTCCAGAATCATCAACACTTCACTCTTTTCAAAGTTGATTTTCAGACCAGACATAGCCTAAAAAATATACAGTAGCAATTTCAAATTCACAGCTTGATGAGCAACATCCTGAATCAGCAGAATGGTATCATCAGCATACTGAAGGATTGCAATACCATTGGTCACAAGATTATCTGCCAGTCCTGTGATCAAACCATTGGATTGAGCTAGCTGAACCATTTTTCCTAAGTTGTTGGCTGCCATATTAAACAGGAATGGGGCAAAGGGATCTCCTTGCCTGACTCCTTTATGACTGGTAAAATATGGGCCCACTGTATCATTAACTTTGACACTGAGGGTCCCACCAGCAACTACTTTTTTAATCCAAGTCAACCAGTTGCTACTGAAACCTTTTTGTTTACAACAGTCAAACAGGAATCTCCAATTTACCTTATCATAAGCTTTCTCAAAATCAATTTTCAGCACCACACCTTGATTTTTTCTATATTTCTCTTCTCTCAACACTTCCTGAAGCAACATCACTCCATCTGTGATAAATCTCCCTTTGATGAAGGCTGTTTGGCATGGCAGGAGAAGCTTGTTCATAACAGGATTTGCTCTAACAGTCAAGGTTTTTGTTACAATCTTGAAAAAGACTTGCAACAGACAAATGGGCCTAAATTTCTGAATTACATCAGCATCATCAGACTTAGGGATTAAAATAACAACTCCATAATTGATTCTGTGAAGATCAATCTTGTGGTCAAACAAATCATTGAAAACTTGCAAAATGTCAAACTTAATGATATCCCAGCAAGATTGAAAGAACTCAATGGGGAAACCATCAGGACCAGGTGCTTTATTTTTCTCCATATGATCAATAGTGTCTTTAATTTCCTCCAAGGAAAAGTGTTTGTCCATAGCAGCACAATCAAGATTGTCCAGTTTTTCATCAGCTGTCCAGACATCCTCTCTCAATCTGATACCTGTATCAATTACAGGACCAAAAAGCTCTTTATAAAAAGCAGTAGCATGCTCCAGAAGAGCTGCATCTCCTTGAATAATAGAATCACCTTTTCTCAAAGAGAAAATGGTCCTTTTCCTTTTACAACCATTAGCTGCTCTGTGAAAGAAAGCAGTGTTACTGTCACCCTGGAGAAGCCAATTTTCTCTTGATCTCTGTCTCCAGAAGGACTCCTCCTTCTCTAAGATTTTCAACAGCTCTTGCTGTAGGTGAATCTTTCTATCCCTCTGGGATAGGGATAGAGGCCCCAACTCCTCCATCCCTTCCAACTCCTTCAATTCATTAGAAATGTCTTTTTTCTTTTTAATATCAGCACCTCTCAAGTTGGCACCCCAACCTTTCAGGGATTTTTTTTGACATTTTTAAGCTTTCTCAACAACCTGTCCAAACTGTCCTTGGCAAACACTTGCTGATTCCAACACAGCTTCACCCTATCAAGGAAACTGTCTTCTGCAAGCCACCTCTTCTCAAATCTGAATTCTTTTTTCCTATATCTGATATCAAGAGTATCAAGAATTAAAGGATTATGATCAGACATATCTCTGACCAATTTATGGACAGTAACAAGGGGGAAAAGCATTTCCCAGGATCTGCTCATCAAAAATCTGTCCAACTTTTCTAAGGTGGGATCAGAGTGATTGTTGGACCAAGTATATTGGCCACCAGACATATGAATCTCTCTCAAAGCACAAGTGTTGATAATAGAATTAAAGATATCAGTCCATTTACTATGGCTCATAGCTTTATTTTTTTCATTGGAAAATCTCAAGCAAATTGAAATCTCCTCCTACCAAAATTGGTAGGGACCGATTCATCGCAAATATTACCAAGCTCCACCAAAAACTCTTCCTTATCATTGGTTTGAGCAGCACCATAAACAATGATGAAGCACCACTTCTCATTAAGCTTCAAATCAAGCAAGGTCACCTTGATGTGAAATCGCCTACGTAAGTGTCACAAATGGTAAACCTGGATAGCCTAAAACCACCCAGGATACCCCCACTTCTACCCACCGAGCTGATCCATTTCCAGTCAAACTCTCCTCTAGGGTCAAATCTCCTGAGAAAAGCAGGAGAGAAATCCTTCTTGATAGTTTCCTGCAAGCCTATGAAATCTAGCTGTTGCTCTCTTATTAAATCTGCCAAGAAAGTACTCATCCCTTTCTTGCCAACCCCTCTGCAGTTCATCGAAGCACCAATCATAGATATTTTGGATTCTTCCTTCTTATCCTGGTTCCAGCTACAATGCCACTCAAAGGGTGATCATTGTAAGCCTTCACCTGGGCAGCACATGATTTTGATTGTGCCCCCAAGGTAGTATCACCTGATTTTGAATGTGATCCACCTCTCCCAATTTTACAAGCTGATTTTCTGGCTCTTCTTTTCTTTCTAGACAAAACAGGAGTAAAATCTTCCTCTCCCTCATCACTATTGATTTCACTCAGATCATTGCCAAAACCCAACAGCAAAATTTGATTTGAATCTTCAGCATTGTTATTAACAGAAGAAGCATGCATAGAGGTAATATTATGTCTAGCAATTTCTAAATCTTTCAGATAGCTAACTTTCTCAAGATTAAAAGAGTCAGAATTAACTCCCATTTCCAGGGCCTTATTTAAAATTTCCTCATCAGCTAACAAGGAAAAGGAGTTGTGAGTGTTTAAATTTGTACCTGGAATGTTTCTGACTTCAGTGTTCTCCATGGCCCTGACATCAATCCTTGAATTGTGAGCACCAGTAGCTTCAATCCTGGCACTCATTCTAGGAACTTGTTGCTGTTGCCTTCCACCAGAAGTATGAGAGATATCACCACCTGAAGATTCATCAATGGGAGGGTTATCAACCTGAGAAAGAGGGTCCTCCTAAGTATCAGGATCAGCTTGAGGGCCATCAACTGGGATAACAACAGCAGTTCTTTCATCTCGAAGGGAGGGAGCAGCCAAGGCAAGAACTCCTTGTCCCTTCGTCAGGAAAGGACCATCAGAATCCTGTGAATTATCACTGCTGCCATAATCAATCATTTCATCAGAAGGCTCATTGTCTTCATCTTTATTTTCAACAATGGGGTCAAGAAGCCCTTTGTATTCCTTCTGAATGGTGAAAGCTTTATCACTGTTGGACCTTGCAAGAGAATTGAGAAACTGTTTGTAAGAATCAGCAGCCTTTCTGGAGGGAGAGCTTGCTCCAGAGTGAGAAGGAAGAGAGGCAAGTGCTTCAACAACTTCCGTATGCACTTTAGGAAGAGAGGTAGGAACAACAGAATCACAGGGTGACTCCATTTCAAACAATTTTCTTTTGCTAGAATCTTTGTTTCTTGATTGAGGGGGTGAGTGCAAGGAGGACTGCCTGTGAGAGCCAGTATATGTGCCAGAAACTTTTGGGGGAGAAGATTGGGACCCAGCATCAGAGTCTTGGAGGCCCACTCTCTGTCTTTTTGGATATCCATGATCACCTTCATTCCCAGGATTATCAACAGGAATAGCAGACTTGTTGCCATTGTTGGATGTGGGATCAAAAAGCTCTCTAGAGTATTGGAGCTCATAGAAGCCCTTCTTAATTTCAGCAATCCTAGAATTAGGGACCAGAGCCAAGTCTTGGCTACCAATCTTCACCCTCACATACGCAAAGTGCCTGAGATAGTTCTTATCAAGGGCAAGAGGCTTACCAACAAGACTTGCAGCATAGAAGACAGTGGATTTGTTCCTAAATCTCATAGGAATGCCTTTTATCCTGAACCAAGCCTCTTGCATGTTGGAGATAGGCTCAATGTCGCCAGCCCATTTCTCAAGATTGATAATAGCTCCAGGGACAGTCCTCATAAACAATTTACCAAAGTGAGCAAGTTCTTCAATAGTCTTGGCTGAAGGGAATCTGGTTCTGAACTCAGTTGCAGAAACTTCTTTAGCAAAGAATCTCCAATTGATCTTCATAGATTCTGCCCAAACATTAAACTCATGCTCAATGTTTCTGCAATTCACTTCTCCTTTCTCAACAGTAATGTGAGCATAATTGAGTTGCTCAACAGGGTAGTTGTCTTCATCAGGAACAGGGATTGAGTAAAAACCAGAGCCAAACTCTTCACTGCCGAAGAAAGGGGCCTTGTAATCCCCTGGTTCACACTCTTGACAAACAGAAATATGGTGGTCACCACCACAGACCAAGCAGGCAGGATTACCATTACCTCTACGAGGAACATCACTTCTTCTATTTGCAAGCGGCAGGGAGGCCGGAGCTGACGGAGGTATAGAGGACCCCGCCAACTCCGGCAGAGAAACCAGGGACTGCGAACTATCAGCGGCAATAGCAGATCTAGGTACAGGCACTGCCGGAGGAACAACCGCAAGCACATCTGCATCTACAGCATTAGACGGTGGCAGAGAGGAGACAATGGGACTTACATCATCAGATCTGGTAGAGGTGGGGTTGGAAGATGCTCCAGGGGCCATCTCAGAACGATGAGCCCAACGATCGCGTGCACGCTGTTCTCCTTCTTTGCGATTCCTCTCAGTAAGAGCACACTCACGCGCCGCTCTCTCCGAGATTCTTGTTGCTTCGCGCTGGCGCTCATCATCAAGACGCCTACGCTCTTCAATCCTTCTGTGTTCCTCGAATCGGAGACGCTCCTGATCTGCATGTCGCCTTTCTTCATCACGACGGCGAATCTCATCTTCACGGCGCCATTCTTCATCACGACGATGCTCCTCTTCCCATCGTCGTTGCTCATCTCTTCTATCAGCGTCAGATCCAGCCCTAGGCCGGTAGCCGAAGTAATTGTTTCTTCTGGTGGGAGATCTGCGGGCACCTCCAAATCACCGATCCATCCTGGGGAGGGAAGCGATTGATGTCTACGGGAGCTTCTATTCTTGTAGACAGTGTTGGGCCTCCAAGAGCAGAGGTTTGTAGAACAGCAGCAAGTTTCCCTTAAGTGGATCACCCAAGGTTTATCGATCTCAGGGAGGAAGAGGTCAAAGATATCCCTCTCATGCAACCCTGCAACCACAAAGCAAGAAGTCTCTTGTGTCCCCAACACACCTAATAGATGCACTAGTTCGGCAAAGAGATAGTGAAATACAGGTGGTATGAATGAATATGAGCAGTAGCAACGGTGCCAGAAAATAGCTTGCTGGCGTGTAGTTGATGGTGGTAGTATTGCAGCAGTAGTAACACAGTAAAACAGTAAACAAGCAGCGATAGCGATATTTAGGAACAAGGCCTAGGGATTACACTTTCACTAGTGGACACTCTCAACATTGATCACATAACGGAATAGATAAATGCATACTCTACACTCTTGTTGGATGATGAACACATTGCGTAGGATTACACGAATCCTCAATGCCGGAGTTAACAAGCTCCACAATTCAATGTTCATATTTAAATAACCTTAGAGTGCATGAAAGATCAATAAGACTAAACCAAGTACTAACATAGTATGCACACTCGTCACCTTCACACTATGTAGGAGGAATAGATCACATTAATACCATCATAGCAATAGTTAACTTCATAATCTACAAGAGATCATAATCATAGCATACACCAAGTACTAACACGGATGCACACACTCGTCACCATTACACCGTGTAGGAGGAATAAAACTACTTTAATAACATTGCTAGAGTAGCACATAGATAAATTGTGATACAAAACACATTGCAATCATAAAGAGATATAAATAAGCACTTCACTATGCTCTTCATAACAGTGAATAAGTATTCTGTGAAATATAGCCTAAGAGACCCACACGGTGCACACATTGTCACCTTTACACACGTGGGACAAGGAGTCTCCGGAGATCACATAAGTAAAACTCACTTGACTAGCACAATGACATCTAGATTACAAGCATCATCATATGAATCTCAATCATGTAAGGCAGCTCATGAGATTATTGTATTGAAGCACATAGGAGAGAGATGAACCACATAGCTACCGGTACAGCCCCGAGCCTCGATGGAGAACTACTCCCTCCTCATGGGAGCAGCAGCGGTGATGAAGATAGCGGTGGAGATGGCAGCGGTGTCGATGGAGAAGCCTTCCGGGGGCACTTCCCCGTTCCGGCAGGGTGCCGGAACAGAGACTCCTGTCCCCCAGATCTTGGCTTCGCGATGGCGGCGGCTCTGGAAGGTTTCTGTGGGTTTCGTCCTTCGTCATAGGGTTTTCGCGACGGAGGCTTTAAATAGGCGGAAGGGCAGCCTCGGAGGGGGCCTGGGGCCAGCACACCATAGGGCGGCGCGACCCCCCCCCCTCTGGCCGCGCCAGGGTTTGGTGTGGGGCCCCCAGGGCTTCCCTCTGGCGGCTCTCGGGTGTTCTGGATGGTTCCGGGAAAAATAGGAATCTGGGTCTTGATTTCGTCCGATTCCGAGAATATTTCGTTACTAGGATTCCTGAAACCTAAAACAGCAGAAAACAGGAACTGGCACTTCGGCATCTTGTCAATAGGTTAGTTCCGGAAAACGCATAAATATGACATATAATGTGCATAAAACATGTAGATATCATCAATAATGTGGCATGGAACATAAGAAATTATCGATACGTCGGAGACGTATCAGCATCCCCAAGCTTAGTTCTGCTCGTCCCGAGTAGGTAAAACGATAACAAAGATAATTTCTGAAGTGACATGCCATCATAAACTTGATCATATTGTAAACATATGTAATGAATGCAGCGATCAAAACAATGGTAATGACATGAGTAAACAAATGAATCATAAAGCAAAGACTTTTCATGAATAGTACTTCAAGACAAGCATCAATAAGTCTTGCATAAGAGTTAACTCATAAAGCAATAAATCAAAGTAAAGGTATTGAAGCAACACAAAGGAAGATTAAGTTACAGCGGTGGCTTTCAACTTGTAACATGTATATCTCATGGATAATTGTCAACATAGAGTAATATAACAAGTGCTATATGCAAGTATGTAGGAATCAATGCACAGTTCACACAAGTGTTTGCTTCTTGAGGTGGAGAGAGATAGGTGAACTGACTCAACATAAAAGTAAAGAGAATGGTCCTTCAAAGAGGAAAGCATCGATTGCTATATTTGTGCTAGAGCTTTTATTTTGAAAACATGAAACAATTTTGTCAACGGTAGTAATAAAGCATATGAGTTATGTAAATTATATCTTACAAGTTGCAAGTCTCATGCATAGTATACTAATAGTGCCCGCACCTTGTCCTAATTAGCTTGGACTACCGGATCTTTGCAATGCACATGTTTTAACCAAGTGTCACAATGGGGTACCTCCATGCCGCCCGTACAAAGGTCTAAGGAGAAAGCTCGCATTTTGGATTTCTCGCTTTTGATTATTCTCAACTTAGACATCCATACCGGGACAACATGGACAACGGATAATGGACTCCTCTTTAATGCATAAGCATGTGGCAACAATTATTATTCTCATATGAGATTGAGGATATATGTCCAAAACTGAAACTTCCACCATGATTCATGGCTTTAGTTAGCGGCCCAATGTTCTTCTCTAACAATGCATGCTCCAACCATTAAGGTGGTAGATCTCTCTTACTTCAGACAAGACGGACATGCATAGCAACTCACATGATATTCAACAAAGATAGTTGATGGCGTCCCCAGAAGCATGGTTATCGCACAACAAGCAACTTAATAAGAGATAAAGTGCATAAGTACATATTCAATACCACAATAGTTTTTAAGCTATTTGTCCCATGAGCTATATATTGCAGAGGTGAATGATGGAATTTTAAAGGTAGCACTCAAGCACACTTTGGAATGGCGGATAAATACCATGTAGTAGGTAGGTATGGTGGACACAAATAGCATAGTGGTTGGCTCAAGTATTTTGGATGCATGAGAAGTATTCCCTCTCGATACAAGGTTTAGGCTAGCAAGGTTATTTGAAACAAACACAAGGATGAACGGTACAGACAAAAATCACATAAAAGACATATTGTAAACATTATAAGATTCTACACCGTCTTCCTTGTTGTTCAAAACTCAATACTAGATATTATCTAGACTCTAGAGAAACCAAATATGCAAACCAAATTAGCAAGCTCTAAGTATTTCTTCATTAATGGGTGCAAAGTATATGGTGCAAGAGCTTAAACATGAGCACAACAATTGCCAACTATCAAATTATCCAAGACATTTTAGAGTTACTACATGTAGTATTTTCCAATTCCAACCATATAACAATTTAACGAAGCAGTTTCAACCTTCGCCATGAAAATTAAAAACTAAGAACACATGTGTTCATACGAACCAGCGGAGCGTGTCTCTCTCCCAAACAAGCATTTATTCAAGAAAAAACAAAAACAAGAAACATACAGACGCTCCAAGTAAAGTACATAAGATGTGACCGAATAAAAATATAGTTTCAAGAGAAGGAACCTGATAATTTGTCGATGAAGAAGGGGATGCCTTGGGCATCCCCAAGCTTAGATGCTTGAGTCTTCTTGAAATATGCAGGGATGAACCACCGGGGCATCCCCAAGCTTAGAGCTTTGATACGTCTCCGACGTATCGATAATTTCTTATGTTCTATGCCATATTATTGATGATACCTACATGTTTTATGCACACTTTATGTCATATTCATGCATTTTCTGGAACTAACCTATTAACAAGATGCCGAAGTGCCGGTTCTCGTTTTACTGCTGTTTTTGGTTTCGAAATCCTAGTAACGAAATATTCTCGGAATTGGACGAAACGAAGACCCGGGGGCCTATTTTTCCACGGAGCTTCCGGAAGACCGAAGAACACACGAAGTGGGGCCACGAGGTGGCGACACCACGTGGCGGCGCGGCCCGGGGGGCCCGCGCCGCCCTATGGTGTGGCCCCCTCGTCCGGCCCCCGACTGCTGCCCTTCCGCCTACTTAAAGCCTCCGTCGCGAAACCCCCGAGGCGAAAAACCACGATACGGAAAACCTTACCGAGACGCCGCCGCCGCCGATCCCATCTCGGGGGATTCCGGAGATCTCCTCCGGCACCCTACCGGAGAGGGGATTCATCTCCCGGAGGACTCTACACCGCCATGGTCGCCTCCGGAGTGATGAGTGAGTAGTTCACCCCTGGACTATGGGTCCATAGCGGTAGCTAGATGGTTGTCTTCTCCTCATTGTGCTTCATTGTTGGATCTTGTGAGCTGCCTAACATGATCAAGATCATCTATCCGTAATACTCTATGTTGTGTTTGTCGGGATCCGATGGATAGAGAATACCATGTCATGTTAATTATCAAGTTATTACATATGTGTTGTTTATGATCTTGCATGCTCTCCGTTATTAGTAGAGGCTCGGCCAAGTTGATGCTAGTAACTCCAAGAGGGAGTATTTATGCTCGATAGTGGGTTCATGTCTCCGTGAATCTGGGGAGTGACGAAACCCCTAAGGTTATGGATGTGCTGTTGCCACTAGGGATAAAACATTGATGCTATGTCCGAGGATGTAGTTATTGATTACATTACGCGCAATACTTAATGCAATTGTCCGTTGTTAGCAACTTAATACCGGAGGGGTTCGGACGATAACCCGAAGGTGGACTTTTTAGGCATAGATGCGGTTGGATGGCGGTCTATGTACTTTGTCGTAATGCCCAATTAAATCTCACTATACTTATCATGTCATGTATGTGCACTTGTTATGCCCTCTCTATTTGTCAATTGCCCGACCGTAATTTGTTCACCCAACATGCTTTTATCTTATGGGAGAGACACCTCTAGTGAACTGTGGACCCCGGTCCATTCTTTTAATACTGAAATACAAATCTGCTGCAATACTTGTTTTTACTATTTTCTCTGCAAACAATCATCTTCCACACAATACGGTTAATCCTTTATTACAGCAAGCCGGTGAGATTGACAACCTCACTGTTTCGTTGGGGCAAAGTACTTTGGTTGTGTTGTGCAGGTTCCACGTTGGCGCCGGAATCTCTGGTGTTGCGCCGCACTACATCCCGCCGCCATCAACCTTCAACGTGCTTCTTGGCTCCTCCTGGTTCGATAAACCTTGGTTTCTTTCTGAGGGAAAACTTGCTGCTGTGCGCATCATACCTTCCTCTTGGGGTTGCCCAACGAACGTGTGAAATACACGCCATCAAGCATATTTTCTCGGCGCCGTTGCCGGGGAGATCAAGACACGCTGCAAGGGGAGTCTCCACTTCTCAATCTCTTTACTTTGTTTTTGTCTTGCTTTATTTTATTTACTACTTTGTTTGCTGCATTATATCAAAACACAAAAAAATTAGTTGCTAGCTTTACTTTATTTATTGTCTTGTTTGCTATATCAAAAACACACAAAAATTAGTTTACTTGCATTTACTTTATCTAGTTTGCTTTATTTACTACTGCTAAAATGGCCAACCCTGAAAATACTAAGTTGTGTGACTTCACTAGCACAAATAACAATGATTTCCTATGCACACCTATTGCTCCACCTGCTACTACAGCAGAATTCTTTGAAATTAAACCTGCTTTACTTAATCTTGTCATGAGAGAGCAATTTTCTGGTGTTAGTTCTGATGATGCTGCTGCCCATCTCAATAATTTTGTTGAACTATGTGACATGCAAAAATATAAAGATGTAGATGGTGACATTATAAAATAAAAATTGTTCCCTTTCTCATTAAGAGGAAGAGCTAAAGATTGGTTGCTATCTCTGCCTAAGAATAATATTGATTCCTGGACTAAATGCAAGGATGCTTTTATTGGTAGATATTATCCCCCTGCTAAAATTATATCTTTGAGGAGTAGCATAATGAATTTTAAACAATTAGATAATGAACATGTTGCTCAAGCTTGGGAAAGAATGAAATCTCTGGTTAAAAATTTCCCAACCCATGGACTGACTACTTGGATGATCATCCAAACCTTCTATGCAGGACTAAATTTTTCTTCGCGAAATTTATTGGATTCAGCTGCTGGAGGTACCTTTATGTCCATCACTCTTGGTGAAGCAACAAAGCTTCTTGATAATATGATGGTTAATTACTCTGAATGGCACACGGAAAGAGCTCCACAAGGTAAGAAGGTAAATTCTGTTGAAGAATCCTCTTCCTTGAATGATAAGGTTGATGCTATTATGTCTATGCTTGCGAATGATAGGACTAATGTTGATCCTAATAATGTTCCATTAGCTTCATTGGTTGCCCAAGAAGAACATGTTGATGTAAACTTCATTAAAAATAATAATTTCAACAACAATGCTTATCGGAACAATTCTAGTAATAACTATAGGCCATATCCTTATAATAATGGTAACGGTTATGCTAATTCTTATGGGAATTCTTACAACAATAATAGGAATATACCCCCTGGACTTGAAGCTATGCTTAAAGAATTTATTAGTACACAAACTGCCTTTAATAAATCTGTTGAGGAAAAGCTCAATAAAATTGATATTCTTGTTTCTAGAGTTGATAGTCTTGCCTCTGATGTTGATCTTTTGAAATCGAAAGTTATGCCTAATATGGATATTGAAAATAAAATTGTTACTACATCAAATGCCATCCAAGTTAGAATTAATGAGAATATAAGATTAATGGCTGAACTGCGTGCTAGGTGGGATAGAGAAGAAAATGAAAAACTAGCTAAAAAGGAAAATGTAGCTAAAGTTTGGACTATCACCACCACTAGCAATGCTAATGATTCATATGTTGCTGCACCTCCTACTATCAATGGTAAAATAATCGGTGTTGGCGATGTTTCTACTCCTAGTGCAAAGCGCGCAAAATTACTCGAAACCGCTAAAGCTGCTGAAACCGCTTGTGATAAAACTGCTGAAATTTTTTCCAACCTTGGGGATGATAATCCCATTGCTTTAGATTGTAATGATTTAGATTTTGATGATTGCCACATCTCTGAAGTTATAAAGTTCTTGCAAAAACTTGCTAAGGGTCCCAATGCTAGCGCTATAAATTTGGCTTTCACAAAACATATTACAAATGCTCTCATAAAAGCTAGAGAAGAGAAACTAAAACTTGAAACTTCTATTCCTAGAAAGTTAGAGGATGGTTGGGAGCCCATCATTAAAATAAGAGTCAAAGATTTTGATTATAATGCCTTATGTGATCTTGGTGCAAGTATTTCTGTTATGCCTAAGAAAGTCTATGATATGCTTGACTTGCCACCATTGAAAAACTGTTATTTGGATGTTAATCTCGCTGATAATGCTAAAAAGAAACCTTTGGGGAAAGTTGATAATGTTCATATTATGGTTAACAATAACCTTGTCCCCGTTTATTTTGTTGTCTTGGATATTGAATGCAATGCATCTTGCCCCATTATATTGGGAAGACCTTTTCTTCGAACCGTTGGTGCTACTATTGATATGAAGGAAGGTAATATTAAATATCAATTTCCTCTCAAGAAAGGTATGGAACACTTCCCTAGAAAGAGAATGAAGTTACCTTATGATTCTATCATTAGAACAAATTATGATGTTGATGCTTCATCTCTCGATGTCACTTGATATACACTTTCTGCGCCTAGCTGAAAGGCGTTAAAGAAAAGCGCTTATGGGAGACAACCCATGTTTTTACTACAGTATTATTGTATTATATTTGTGTCTTGGAAGTTGTTTACTACTGTAGCAACCTCTCCTTATCTTAGTTTTATGTTTTGTTGTGCCAAGTAAAGTCTTTGATAGAAAAGTAAGTACTAGATTTGGATTACTGCGCAGTTTCAGATTTCTTTGCTGTCACGAATCTGGGTCTATCTCCCTGTAGGTAGCTCAGAAAATTAAGCCAATTTACGAGCATGATCCTCAGATATGTATGCAACTTTCATTCAATTTGAGCATTTTCGTTTGAGCAAGTCTGGTGTCCTAATAAAATCCATCTTTACGGACTGTTCTGTTTTGACAGATTCTGTCTTTTATTTCGCATTGCCTCTTTTGCTATGTTGGATGAATTTCTTTGATCCACTAATTCCCAGTAGCTTTATGCAATGTCCAGAAGTGTTAAGAATGATTGTGTCACCTCTGAACATGTGAATTTTTATTATGCACTAACCCTCTAATGAGTTGTTTCGAGTTTGGTGTGGAGGAAGTTTTCAAGGATCAAGAGAGGAGTATGATGCAATATGATCAAGGAGAGTGAAAGCTCTAAGCTTGGGGATGCCCCGGTGGTTCACCCCTGCATATTCTAAGAAGACTCAAGCGTCTAATCTTGGGGATGCCCAAGGCATCCCCTTCTTCATCGACAACATTATCGGGTTCCTCCCCGAAACTATATTTTTATTCCGTCACATCTTATGCACTTTGCTTGGAGCGTCGGTTTGTTTTTGTTTTTTGTTTTGTTTGAATAAAATGGATCCTAGCATTCACTTTATGGGAGAGAGACACGCTCCGCTGTAGCATATGGACAAATATGTCCTTAGGCTCTACTCATAGTATTCATGGCGAAGTTTCATCTTCGTTAAATTGTTATATGGTTGGATTTGGAAAATGCTACATGTAGTAACTCTAAAATGTCTTGGATAATTTGATACTTGGCAATTGTTGTGCTCATGTTTAAGCTCTTGCATCATATACTTTTCACCCATTAATGAAGAAATACTTAGAGCTTGCTAATTTGGTTTGCATATTTGGTTTCTCTAGAGTCTAGATAACATCTAGTATTGAGTTTTGAACAACAAGGAAGACGGTATGGAGTCTTATAATGTTTACCATATGTCTTTTATGTGAGTTTTGCTGTACCGTTCATCCTTGTGTTTGTTTCAAATAACCTTGCTAGCCTAAACCTTGTATCGAGAGGGAATACTTCTCATGCATCCAAAATACTTGAGCCAACCACTATGCCATTCGTGTCCACCATACCTACCTACTACATGGTATTTATCCGCCATTCCAAAGTAAATTTCTTGAGTGCTACCTTTAAAATTCCATCATTCACCTTTGCAATATATAGCTCATGGGACAAATAGCTTAAAAACTATTGTAGTATTGAATATGTACTTATGCACTTTATCTCTTATTAAGTTGCTTGTTGTGCGATAACCATGTTTCGGGGACGCCATCAACTATTCTTTGTTGAATATCATGTGAGTTGCTATGCATGTCCGTCTTGTCTGAAGTAAGAGAGATCTACCACCTTTATGGTTGGAGCATGCATGTTGTTAGAGAAGAACATTGGGCCGCTAACTAAAGCCATGATTCATGGTGGAAGTTTCAGTTTGGACATATATCCTCAATCTCATATGAGAATAATAATTGTTGCCACATGCTTATGCATTAAAGAGGAGTCCATTATCTGTTGTCCATGTTGTCCCGGTATGGATGTCTAAGTTGAGAATAATCAAAAGCGAGAAATCCAAAATGCGAGCTTTCTCCTTAGACCTTTGTACGAGCGGCATGGAGGTACCCCATTGTGACACTTGGTTAAAACATGTGCATTGCAAAGATCCGGTAGTCCAAGTTAATTAGGACAAGGTGCGGGCACTATTAGTATACTATGCATGAGACTTGCAGCTTGTAAGATATAATGTACATAACTCATATGCTTTATTACTACCGTTGACAAAATTGTTTCATGTTTTCAAAATAAAAGCTCTAGCACAAATATAGCAATCGATGCTTTCCTCTTTGAAGGACCATTCTTTTTACTTTTATGTTGAGTCAGTTCACCTATCTCTCTCCACCTCAAGAAGCAAACACTTGTGTGAACTATGCATTGATTCCTACATACTTGCATATTGTACTTGTTATATTACTCTATGTTGACAATTATCCATGAGATATACATGTTACAAGTTGAAAGCAACCGCTGAAACTTAATCTTCCTTTGTGTTGCTTCAATGCCTTTACTTTGATTTATTGCTTTATGAGTTAACTCTTATGCAAGACGTATTAATACTTGTCTTGAAGTACTATTCATGAAAAGTCTTTGCTTTATGATTCACTTGTTTACTCATGTCATTACCATTGTTTTGATCGCTGCATTCACTACATATGTTTACAAATAGTATGATCAAGGTTATGATGGCATATCACTTCAGAAATTATCTTTGTTATCGTTTTACCTGCTCGGGACGAGCGGAACTAAGCTTGGGGATGCTGATACGTCTCCGACGTATCGATAATTTCTTATGTTCTATGCCATATTATTGATGATACCTACATGTTTTATGCACACTTTATGTCATATTCGTGCATTTTCCGGAACTAACCTATTAACAAGATGCCGAAGTGCCGGTTCTCGTTTTCTGCTGTTTTTGGTTTCGAAATCCTAGTAACGAAATATTCTCGGAATTGGACGAAACGCAGACCCGGGGGCCTATTTTTCCACGGAGCTTCCGGAAGACCGAAGAACACACGAAGTGGGGCCACGAGGTGGCGACACCACGTGGCGGCGCGGCCCGAGGGGGCCCGCGCCGCCCTATGGTGTGGCCCCCTCGTCCGGCCCCCGACTCTGCCCTTCCGCCTACTTAAAGCCTCCGTCGCGAAACCCCCGAGGCGAAAAACCACGATACGGAAAACCTCACCGAGACGCCGCCGCCGCCGATCCCATCTCGGGGGATTCCGGAGATCTCCTCCGGCACCCTGCCGGAGAGGGGATTCATCTCCCGGAGGACTCTACACCGCCATGGTCGCCTCCGGAGTGATGAGTGAGTAGTTCACCCCTGGACTATGGGTCCATAGCAGTAGCTAGATGGTTGTCTTCTCCTCATTGTGCTTCATTGTTGGATCTTGTGAGCTGCCTAACATGATCAAGATCATCTATCCGTAATACTCTATGTTGTGTTTGTCGGGATCCGATGGATAGAGAATACCATGTCATGTTAATTATCAAGTTATTACATATGTGTTGTTTATGATCTTGCATGCTCTCCGTTATTAGTAGAGGCTCTGGCCAAGTTGATGCTAGTAACTCCAAGAGGGAGTATTTATGCTCGATAGTGGGTTCATGTCTCCGTGAATCTGGGGAGTGACGAAACCCCTAAGGTTATGGATGTGTTGTTGCCACTAGGGATAAAACATTGATGCTATGTCCGAGGATGTAGTTATTGATTACATTACGCGCAATACTTAATGCAATTGTCTCGTTGTTAGCAACTTAATACCGGAGGGGTTCGGACGATAACTCGAAGGTGGACTTTTTAGGCATAGATGCGGTTGGATGGCGGTCTATGTACTTTGTCGTAATGCCCAATTAAATCTCACTATACTTATCATGTCATGTATGTGCATTGTTATGCCCTCTCTATTTGTCAATTGCCCGACCGTAATTTGTTCACCCAACATGCTTTTATCTTATGGGAGAGACACCTCTAGTGAACTGTGGACCCCGGTCCATTCTTTTAATACTGAAATACAAATCTGCTGCAATACTTGTTTTTACTATTTTCTCTGCAAACAATCATCTTCCACACAATACGGTTAATCCTTTGTTACTGACAAGGGATTAACTTGTCAATGCCTATGGATTGTAGGCTAGGGTTTAGTTAGAAGTAGAGGGCAAGTAGATCTCGAAGGTTTCAGCCGAAAAGTACTCGACGAATATGAAAACTAGGGTTTGCAGACAA
>NC_061509.1:214662434-214791762 GCF_022539505.1 Lolium rigidum
CATTACGCACGAGTACTTAATGCAATTGTTTGTTGTTTGCAACTTAATACTGGAAGGGGTGCGGATGCTAACCCGAAGGTGGACTTTTTAGGCATAGATGCATGCTGGATAGCGGTCTATGTTCATTGTCGTAATGCCCTAAGTAAATATCATAGTAGTCATCATGATATGTATGTGCATTGTTATGCCCTCTCTATTTGTCAATTGCCCAACTGTAATTTGTTCACCCAACATGCTATTTATCTTATTGGAGAGACACCACTAGTGAACTTTGGACCCCGGTCCATTCTTTTACATCTGAAATACAATCTACCGCAATCTCTGTTCTCTGTTGTTCTTCACAAACAAACATCATTCTCCACACCATACGTTTAATCCTTTGTTTACAGCAAGCCGGTGAGATTGACAACCTAACTGTTAAGTTGGGGCAAAGTATTTTGATTGTGTTGTGCAGGTTCCACGTTGGCGCCGGAATTCCTGGTGTTGCGCCGCACAACACTCCTCCACCAACAACCTTCACGTGGCCTTCATCTCCTACTGGTTCGATAACCTTGGTTTCTTTCTAAGGGAAACTTACTGTTGTGCGCATCACACCTTCCTCTTGGGGTTCCCAACGGACGTGTGCATCACGCGCCATCAAGACTGTTTTCTGGCGCCGTTGCCGGGGAGATCAAGACACGCTGCAAGGGGAGTCTCTCACATCCAATCTCTTTACTTTGTTTATTGTCTTGCTTTACTTTATTTTATTTTCTGTCTTGTTTGATTTCTTTATATCAAAAACACAAAAAAATTAGAGATCTTTATGAACTTTATATTGAATTAGGACATGATGTGTTTGAAGAGAGAATTAAAAAAACCATGGAACGTTGTTTGCAAAATAGTTGTAGCAATATTTTTAGCATGAATTCTTTGAACACTATTATTTTTAATGCTATGTAAAAGTCTAAGCTTGGGGAAGCTGGTTGTGATATTTTTAGTCCCCCAAGCATGGAGGAGAAAATTTACTTTGATGATACTTTACCTCCTATATATGATGATTATGGTGATGAGAATAATAATGATAGCTATCTTATTGAATTTGCTCCCACTACAATTAATAGTAATGACTATGCTTATGTGGAGAGTAATAATTTTATGCATGTAGCTCATGATAAGAATGTTTCATGTGATAGTTATATTGTTGAGTTTGTTCATGATGCTACTGAAAATCTTTATGAGAGAGGACAATATGGTTGTAGGGATTTTCATGTTACTAAAACACCTCTCTTTTTGCTTAAAATCTTGAAGTTGCGCTTGTCTTGTTTTCCTATGCTTATTGCATTATGCTTACATGACTTGTTTATTTACAAGATTCCTTTTCATAAGAAGTGGGTTAGACTTAAAAGTGTCTCTTATTTGCTTTTGATGCTCTCTTTTGCTTCAATTCTTATTTCTTGCGAGAGCATCATTAAAATTACTGAGCCCATCTTAATGGCTATAAAGAAAGCACTTCTTGGGAGATAACCCATGATGTTTTTATTTTACTACTGTTTTGTTGTGTCTTGGAAGTTGTTACTACTGTAGCAACCTCTCCTTATCATATTGTTGTGCCAAGTAAAGTCTTTGATAGTAAAGTTGATACTAGATTTGGATTCCTGCGCAGAAACAGATTTTTACCTGTCACGAATTTGAGTAGATCTCTCTGTAGGAAACTCGTAAAATGCTGAAAAATTCATGCGTGATCCTCAGATATGTACGCAACTTTCATTCAATTTGATCTTTTCATCTGAGCCTGATAAGTGCCTCGAAAAAATTCGTCTTTACGGACTGTTCTGTTTTGATAGATTCTGCCTTTTATTTCACATTGCCTCCTTTACTGTGTTGAGTGGATTTCTTTGTTCCATTAACTTTCAGTAGCCTTTGGTAATGTCCAGAAGTGTTAAGAATGATTGTGTCCTCTCTGAACATGTGAATTTTTGATTATGCACTAACCCTCTAATGAGTTTGTTTTGAGTTTGGTGTGGAGGAAGTTTTCAAGGGTCAAGAGAGGAGGATGATATAATATGATCAAGAAGAGTGAAAAGTCTAAGCTTGGGGATGCCCCCGTGGTTCATCCCTGCATATTTCAAGAAGACTCAAGCATCTAAGCTTGGGGATGCCCAAGGCATCCCCTTCTTCATCGACAACTTATCAGGTCACCTCTAGTGAAACTATATTTTTATTCCGTCACATCTTATGTTCTTTACTTGGAGCGTCTGTTTGTTTTTGTTTTTGTTTTTGTTTGAATAAAATCGGATCCTAGCATTCCTTGTGTTGGAGAAAGACACGCTCCGCTTTTTCATATGAACACTGGTGTTCTTAGCTTTACTTTAATGTTCATGGCGAAGGTTGAAAACCGCTTCGTTGATTGCTATTTGGTTGGAAACAGAAAATGCTTCATGTGGTAATTGGTATATGGTCTTGAATAATTTGATACTTGGCAATTGTTTTGAGTTCTCATAGATCATGTTTAAGCTTTTGCATCATGTAGTTTAAACCTATTAGTGGAGAACTACCATAGAGCTTGTTGAAATTTGGATTGCATGATTGATCTCTCTACAGTCTAGATATTTTCTGGTAAAAGTGTTTGAGCAACAAGGAGACAGTGTAGAGTCTTATAATGCTTGCAATATGTTCTTATGTAAGTTTTGCTGTATCGGTTCATACTTGTGTTTGCTTCAAACAACCTTGCTAGCCAAAGCCTTGTACTGAGAGGAAATGCTTCTCGTGCATCCAAAAACCTTGAGCCAAAACCCATGCCATTTGTGTCCACCATAACTACCTACTATGTGGTATTTCTCTGCCATTCCAAAGTAAATTGCTTGCGTGCTACCTTTAAAATTTCATTCTTTGTCTTTGCAATACATAGCTCATGGGAAAATAGCTTAAAAACTATTGTGGTATTGAATATGTTGCTTATGTATCTTATTTCTTATAAGTTGCTTGTTGAGCGGTAACCATGTTTCGGGGACGCCATCAACTTTTTACACCTTTGTTGAATATCATGTGAGTTGCTATGCATGTTCGTCTTGTCTCGAAGTAAGGGTGATTTATCATGATTAAATGGTTTGAGTATGCATATTGTTAGAGAAGAACATTGGGCCGCCAACCAAAGCCATGTATCATGGTGGAAGTTTCAGCTTGGACATTAATCCTCAATCTCTTATGAGAATATTATCTGTTGTTGAATGCTTAAGCATTAAAAAGAGGAGTCCATTATCTGTTTTCTATGTTGTCCCGGTATGGATGTCCTCAAGTTGAGATCTATCAAAACCGAGAAATCAAATGCGATCTATCTCCTTGGACCTTTGTACAGGTGGCATAGAGGTACCCCTTTGTGACACTTGGTTGAAACATATGTAATGCAATGATAATCCATGGAAATCCGAGCTAATTAGGACAAGGTGCGGGCACTATTGGTATTCGATGCATGAGGCTTGCAACTTATAGGAGGTTTTATGCATAACACATGTGAATTATTACTACCGTTGACAAAATTGTTTCCATGTTTTCAAAATAAAAATCTCTAGCACATGAGTAATCCATGCTTCCCTCTGCGAAGGGCCTTTCTTTTACTTTATGTTGAGTCAGTTTACCTACTTCTTTCTATCTTAGAAGCAAACACTTGTGTCAACCATGTGCATTGATTCTTACATGTTTACCTATTGCACTTGTTATATTGCTTTATGTTGACAACTATCCATGAGATATACATGTTACAAGTTGAAAGCAATTGCTGAAACTTAATCATCCTTTGTGTTGCTTCAAAACCTTCTATTAAGAATCTATTGCTTTATGAGTTAACTCTTATGCAAGACTTATTGATGCTTGTCTTGAAAGTACTATTCATGAAAAGTCTTTGCTATATGATTCAGTTGTTTAGTCATTATCTTTACCATTGCTTTGAATCACTTCATTCACTTCATATGCTTTACAATAGTATTGATCAAGATTATGATAGTAGCATGTCACTTCAGAAATTATCCTTGTTATCGTTTACCTACTCGAGGGCGAGTAGGAACTAAGCTTGGGGATGCTTGATACGTCTCAAACGTATCTATAATTTCTTATGTTCCATGCTAGTTATATGACAATACTCACATGTTTTATATACACTTTACATCATTTTGATGCATTTTCCGGCACTAACCTATTAACAAGATGCCGAAGCGCCAGTTCCTGTTTTCTGCTGTTTTTGGTTTCAGAAATCCTACACAGGAAATATTCTCGGAATTGGACGAAACAAAAGCCCAAGGTCTTATTTTGTACGGAGCCTTCCAGAAGTCCGAAGAGGAGACGAAGAGGGGCGATGAGGCGGCCACACCCTAGGGGGGCGCAGCCCCACCCCTGGGCGCGCCGCCCTATGGGGTGGGCCCCTCGAGCGTCCCCCGACTCTGCCCCTTCGCCTATATATTCTCTCCGTCGCGAAAACCCTATCACCGAGAGCCACGATACGAGAAAAGTTACTGTGACGCCGCCGCCGCCAATCCCATCTCGGGGGATTCTGGAGATCGCCTCTGGCACCCTGCCGGAGAGGGGAATCATCACCGGAGGGCTCTACATCATCATGCCCGCCTCCGGATTGATGCGTGAGTAGTTCATCCTTGGACTATGGGTCCATAGCAAGTAGCTAGATGGTTGTCTTCTCCTCTTGTGCTATCATGTTTAGATCTTGTGAGCTGCCTATCATGATCAAGATCATCTATTTGTAATGTTACATGTTGTGTTTGTTGGGATCCGATGAATATGGAATACTATGTCAAGTTGATTAATTGATCTATCATATATGTGTTGTTTATGTTCTTGCATGCTCTCCGTTGCTAGTAGAGGCTCTGGCCAAGTTGATACTTGTAACTCCATGAGGGAGTTGATACGTCTCAAACGTATCTATAATTTCTTATGTTCCATGCTAGTTTTATGACAATACCTACATGTTTTGTTCACACTTTATGTCATTATTATGCGTTTTCCGGAACTAACCTATTGACGAGATACCGAAGGGCCGCTTGTCATGTTTCTGCTGTTTTTGGTTTCGAAATCCTAGTAAGGAAATATTCTCGGAATCGGACGAAATCAATGCCCAGCATCCTATTTTTCCACGAAGCTTCCAGAACACCCGAGAGCCACCAGAGGGGAGCCCTGGTGGGCCCAGATGATAGGGCGGCGCGGCCAGGGCCTGGGCCGCGCCCCCTACTGTGTCGTCGCCTCGTCGACCTTCCGACTCCGCCTCTTCGCCTATATAAAGGTCCCTGACCTAAAACATCGAGACGGAAAAGCCACGGTACGAGAAACCTTCCAGAGCCGCCGCCATCGCGAAGCCAAGATCTGGGGGACAGGAGTCTCTGTTCCGGCACGCCGCCGGGACGGGGAAGTGCCCCGGAAGGCTTCTCCATCAACACCACCGCCATCTTCATCAACGCTGCTGTCTCCCATGAGGAGGGAGTAGTTCTCCATCGAGGCTCGGGGCTGTACCGGTAGCTATGTGGTTCATCTCTCTCCTATGTGCTTCAATACAATAATCTCATGAGCTGCCTTACATGATTGAGATTCATATGATGATGCTTGTAATCTAGATGTCATTATGCTAGTCAAGTGGATTTTACTTATGTGATCTCCGGAGACTCCTTGTCCCACGTGTGTAAAGGTGACGAGTGTGTGCACCGTGTGGGTCTCTTAGGCTATATTTCACGTAATACTTATTCACCGTTATGAATGGCATAGTGAAGTGCTTATTTATATCCCTTTATGATTGCAATGTGTTTTGTATCACAATATATCTGTGTGCTACTCTAGTGATGTTATTAAAGTAGTTTATTCCTCCCGCACGGTGTAATGGTGACGAGTGTGTGCATCGTGTAGTACTTGGCGTAGGCTATGATTGTGATCTCTTGTAGATTATGAAGTTAACTATTGCTATGATAGTATTGATGTGATCTATTCCTCCTTTCGTAGTGTGAAGGTGACGAGTGTGCATGCTATGTTAGTACTTGGTTTGGTTATGTTGATCTGTTATGCACTCTAAGGTTATTTAAATATGAACATTGAATATTGTGGAGCTTGTTAACTCCGGCATTGAGGGTTCGTGTAATCCTACACAGTTAGTGGTGTTCATCATCCAACAAGAGGGTGTAGAGTCTAGCATCTATCTATTTATTCTGTTATGTGATCAATGTTGAGAGTGTCCACTAGTGAAAGTATGATCCCTAGGCCTTGTTCCTAAATACTGCATATCGCTGCTTGTTTATTGTTTTACTGCATCTTTACTTCCTGCAATATTACTACCATCAATCGCACGCCAGCAAGCACTTTTCTCGGCGCCGTTGCTACTCGCTCATATTCATTCATACCACTTGTATTTCACTATCTCTTCGCCGAACTAGTGCACCTATTAGGTGTGTTGGGGACACAAGAGACTTCTTGCTTTGTGGTTGCAGGGTTGCATGAGAGGGATATCTTTGACCTCTTCCTCCCCGAGTTCGATAAACCTTGGGTGATCCACTTAAGGGAAACTTGCTGCTGTTCTACAAACCTCTGCTCTTGGAGGCCCAACACTGTCTACAAGAATAGAAGCACCCGTAGACATCAAGCACTTTTCTGGCGCCGTTGCCGGGGAGGAAAGGTAAAAGGCACTCATACTCCGGTCCCTGGTAACTAAGTACTTTTCTGTTGCCATTGTGTGTGTGCTCGAAGCTATTTCCTTTAGATCCTGCAATTGCATCTTTTTGTCTCTTGTTTTACACTAGTAAGGCTTAATGGAAGACAACAACAAAATGAGAGATCTTTATGAACTTTATCTTGAATTAGGACATGATGTGTTTGAAGAGAAAATTAAAAAACCCATGGAACTTATGCATGCTAATGGGAATGTTATTAGTATGAATGCTTTGAACACCATTGTTGCTAATGCTATGGAAGAATTTAAGCTTGGGGAGGTCGGTTTTGATGAAAATGATCTCTTTAGTCCTCCGGGTATTGAGGAGAAAGTTTATGTTGATTATGATATGCCTCCCATATATGATGATTATAATGATAGTGGTCTTTTGGTGCCGCCTACTATGGAGGATAAGTTTAATTATGATTACAATATGCCTCCTATATTTGATGATGAGAATAATAATGATAGCTACTTTGTTGAATTTGCTCCCACTACAACTAATAAAATTGATTATGCTTATGTGGAGAGTAATGATACTTTTATGCATGTGAATAAGAATGCTTTATGTGATACTTATATTGTTGAGTTTGTTCATGATGCCTCTGAAAATTATTATGAGAGAGGAAAATATGGTTGTAAAAATTTTCATGTTACTAAAACACCTCTCTATATGCTGAAATTTTTGAAGTTACACTGGTTTTATCTTCCTATGCTTGTTACTTTGCTCTTCATGAACTTGTTTATTTACAAGATTCCTATGCATAGGAAGCATGTTAGGCTTAAATGTGTTTTGAATTTGCTTCTTGATGCTCTCTTTTGCTTCAACTCTTATTTCTTGTGAGTGCATCATTAAAATTGCTGAGCACATCTTAATGACTATAAAGAAAGAACTTCTTGGGAGATAACCCATGTGTTTATTTTGCTACAGTACTTTTGTTTTATATTTGAGTCTTGGAAGTTGTTACTACTGTAGCAACCTCTCCTTATCTTATTTTATTGCATTGTTGTGCCAAGTAAAGTCTTTGATAGCAAGGTTCATACTAGATTTGGATTACTGCGCAGAAACAGATTTCTGTCTGTCACGAATCTGGGCAGAATTCACTATAGGTAACTCAGAAAAATCTGCCAATTTACGTGCGTGATCCTCAGATATGTACGCAACTTTCATTCAATTTGGGCATTTTCATCTGAGCAAGTCTGGTGCCACTTTAAAATTCGTCTTTACGGACTGTTCTGTTTTGACAGATTCTGCCTTTTATTTCGCATTGCCTCTTTTGCTGTGTTGGATGGATTTCTTTGTTCCATTGACTTCCAGTAGCTTTGGGCAATGTCCAGAAGTGTTAAGAATGATTGTGTCACCTCTGAACATGTGAATTTTTGATTATGCACTAACCCTCTAATGAGTTTGTTTCGAGTTTGGTGTGGAGGAAGTTTTCAAGGGTCAAGAGAGGAGGATGATATACTATGATCAAGAAGAGTGAAGAGTCTAAGCTTGGGGATGCCCCGGTGGTTCATCCCTGCATATTTCAAGAAGACTCAAGCGTCTAAGCTTGGGGATGCCCAAGGCATCCCCTTCTTCATCAACAATTTATCAGGTTTCTTCTCTTGAAACTATATTTTTATTCGGTCACATCTTATGTACTTTACTTGGAGCGTCTGTTTGTTTTTATTTTTGTTTTTGTTTGAATAAGTTCATCCTTGTGTGGGAGAGAGACACGCTCCGCTGGTTCATATGAACACATGTGTTCTTAGCTTTTAATGTTCATGGCGAAGGTTGAAACTGCTTCGTTCATTGTTATATGGTTGGAAACGGAAAATGCTACATGTAGTAATTGGTAAAATGTCTTGGATAATGTGATACTTGGCAATTGTTGTGCTCATGTTTAAGCTCTTGCATCATATACTTTGCACCTATTAATGAAGAAATACATAGAGCTTGCTAAAATTTGGTTTGCATAATTGGTCTCTCTAAGGTCTAGATAATTTCTAGTAAAGAGTTTTGAACAACAAGGAAGACGGTGTAGAGTCTTATAATGTTTACAATATGTCTTTTATGTGAGTTTTGCTGCACCGGTTCATCCTTGTGTTTGTTTCAAATAACCTTGCTAGCCTAAACCTTGTATCGAGAGGGAATACTTCTCATGCATCCAAAATCCTTGAGCCAACCACTATGCCATTTGTGTCCACCATACCTACCTACTACATGGTATTTCTCCGCCATTCCAAAGTAAATTGCTTGAGTGCTACCTTTAAAATTTCCATTCTTTACCTTTGCAATATATAGCTCATGGGACAAATAGCTTAAAAACTATTGTGGTATTGAATATGTACTTATGCACTTTATCTCTTATTAAGTTGTTTGTTGTGCGATAACCATGTTCCTGGGGACGCCATCAACTTTTTACCTTTGTTGAATATCATGTGAGTTGCTATGCATGTTCGTCTTGTCTGAAGTAATGGCGGTTTTCACAATCAAATGGTTTGAGTATGCATACTGTTAGAGAAGAACATTGGGCCGCTAACTAAAGCCATGAATCATGGTGGAAGTTTCAGTTTGGACATAAAACCTCAATCTCTTATGAGAATATTAATCGTTGTTGAATGCTTAAGCATTAAAAGAGGAGTCCATTATCTGTTGTCTATGTTGTCCCGGTATGGGTGTCTAAGTTGAGAATGATCAAAAGCGAGAAATCCAATGCGAACCTTCTCCTTAGACCCTTGTACAGAGCGGCATAGAGGTACCCCTTTGTGACACTTGGTTGAAACATATGTTATGCAATGATAATCCGTGTTAACCCAAGCTAATTAGGACAAGGTGCGGGCACTATTAGTATACTATGCATGAGGCTTGCAACTTGTAAGATATAATTTACATGATACATATGCTTTATTACTACCGTTGACAAAATTGTTTCTTGTTTTCAAAACCAAAGCTCTAGCACAAATATAGCAATCCATGCTTCCCTCTGCGAAGGGCCTTTCTTTTACTTTTATGTTGAGTCAGTTCACCTATTTCTCTCCATCTCAAGAAGCAAACACTTGTGTGAACTGTGCATTGATTCCTACATACTTGCATATTGCACTTGTTATATTACTTTGCATTGACAACTATCCATGAGATATACATGTTATAAGTTGAAAGCAACCGCTGAAACTTAATCTTCCTTTGTGTTGCTTCAATACCTTTACTTTGATTTATTGCTTTATGAGTTAACTCTTATGCAAGACTTATTGATGCTTGTCTTGAAAGTACTATTCATGAAAAGTCTTTGCTTTATGATTCATTTGTTTACTCATGTCATTACCATTGTTTTGATCGCTGCATTCATTACATATGCTTACAATAGTATGATCAAGGTTATGATGGCATGTCACTCCAGAAATTATCTTTGTTATCGTTTACCTGCTCGGGACGAGCAAGAACTAAGCTTGGGGATGCTTGATACGTCTCAAACGTATCTATAATTTCTTATGTTCCATGCTAGTTTTATGATGATACCTACATGTTTTGTTCACACTTTATGTCATTATTATGCGTTTTCGGAACTAACCTATTGACGAGATGCCGAAGGGCAGTTCTGTTTTCGCTGTTTTTGGTTCGAAATCCTAGTAAGGAAATATTCTCGGAATCGGACGAAATCAATGCCCAGCATCCTATTTTTCCACGAAGCTTCCGGAACACCCGAGAGCCACCAGAGGGGAGCCCTGGTGGGCCCAGATGATAGGGCGGCGCGGCCAGGGCCTGGGCCGCGCCCCCCTGTTGTGTCGTCGCCTCGTTGACCTTCCGACGCCGCCTCTTCGCCTATATAAAGGTCCCTGACCTAAAACATCGAGACGGAAAAGCCACGGTACGAGAAACCTTCCAGAGCCGCCGCCATCGCGAAGCCAAGATCTGGGGGACAGGAGTCTCTGTTCCGGCACGCCGCCGGGACGGGGAAGTGCCCCGGAAGGCTTCTCCATCAACACCACCGCCATCTTCATCAACGCTGTTGTCTCCCATGAGGAGGGAGTAGTTCTCCATCGAGGCTCGGGGCTGTACCGGTAGCTATGTGGTTCATCTCTCTCCTATGTACTTCAATACAATAATCTCATGAGCTGCCTTACATGATTGAGATTCATATGATGATGCTTGTAATCTAGATGTCATTATGCTAGTCAAGTGGATTTTACTTATGTGATCTCCGGAGACTCCTTGTCCCACGTGTGTAAAGGTGACGAGTGTGTGCACCGTGTGGGTCTCTTAGGCTATATTTCACGGAATACTTATTCACTGTTATGAATGGCATAGTGAAGTGCTTATTTATATCCCTTTATGATTGCAATGTGTTTTGTATCACAATATATCTGCGTGCTACTCTAGTGATGTTATTAAAGTAGTTTATTCCTCCCGCACGGTGTAATGGTGACGAGTGTGTGCATCGTGTAGTACTTGGCGTAGGCTATGATTGTGATCTCTTGTAGATTATGAAGTTAACTATTGCTATGATAGTATTGATGTGACCTATTCCTCCTTTCGTAGTGTGAAGGTGACAAGTGTGCATGCTATGTTAGTACTTGGTTTGGTTATGTTGATCTGTTATGCACTCTAAGGTTATTTAAATATGAACATTGAATATTGTGGAGCTTGTTAACTCCGGCATTGAGGGTTCGTGTAATCCTACACGCTTAGTGGTGTTCATCATCCAACAAGAGGGTGTAGAGTCTAGCATCTATCTATTTATTCTGTTATGTGATCAATGTTGAGAGTGTCCACTAGTGGAAGTATGATCCCTAGGCCTTGTTCCTAAATACTGATATCGCTGCTTGTTTACCGTTTTACTCGCATCTTTACTTCCTGCAATATTACTACCATCAACTCGCACGCCAGCAAGCACTTTTCTGGCGCCGTTGCTACTCGCTCGTATTCATTCATACCACTTGTATTTCACTATCTTTTCGCCGAACTAGTGCACCTATTAGGTGTGTTGGGGACACAAGAGACTTCTTGCTTTGTGGTTGCGGGGTTGCATGAGAGGGATATCTTTGACCTCTTCCTCCCCGAGTTCGATAAACCTTGGGTGATCCACTTAAGGGAAACTTGCTGCTGTTCTACAAACCTCTCGCTCTTGGAGGCCCAACACTGTCTACAAGAATAGAAGCACCCGTAGACATCGGGAGTATTTATGCTCGATAGTGGGTTCATGCCTCCATTGAATCCGGGACAAGTGATGTAAAGTTCTAAGGTTGTGGATGTGTTGTTGCCACTAGGGATAAAACATTGATGCTTTGTCTAAGGATATTTGTGTTGATTACATTACGCACAGTACTTAATGCAATTGTCTGTTGTTTGCAACTTAATACTAGAAGGGGTGCGGATGCTAACCCGAAGGTGGACTTTTAGGCATAGATGCATGCTGGATAGCGGTCTATGTTCTTTGTCGTAATGCCCTAAGTAAATCTCATAGTAGTCATCATGATATGTATGTGCATTGTTATGCCCTCTCTATTTTTCAATTGCCCAACTGTAATTTGTTCACCAAACATGCTATTTATCTTATTGGAGAGACACCACTAGTGAACTGTGGACCCCGATCCATTCTTTTACATCTGAAATACAATCTACTGCGATCTCTGTTCTCTGTTGTTCTTTGCAAACAAACATCATTCTCCACACCATACGTTTAATCCTTTGTTTACAGCAAGCCGGTGAGATTGACAACCTCACTGTTAAGTTGGGGAAAAGTATTTTGATTGTGTTGTGCAGGTTCCACGTTGGCGCCGGAATCCCTGGTGTTGCGCCGCACTACACTCCTCCACCAACAACCTTCACGTGGCCTTCATCTCCTACTGGTTCGATAACCTTGGTTTCTTTCCGAGGGAAAACTTACTGCTGTGCGCATCACACCTTCCTCTTGGGGTTCCCAACGGACATGTGCATCACGCGCCATCAGTCATCAAGGTTGAGTTGGGCAAGTTCAAGTTGAGCATCTCAAGAGGATCACATGCTTGAAGCTTGCCGTCCATTTAGTGATAATGGACATGTGAAGATTTTCTTAATGAAGCTATCCCATAATGGCGTATGGGGGCGCAAATCATGAGTCTTCACGAAACAACAATGATTAAGTGATGCACTCCGGCTTAATGGAACTTGAAGCGTTGTCATCAAGATCAAGAGGGTTGCGCAAGGCAAAGGTATGGCCATGCTAGGTTTCCTTTTACCGGTATTAAGGTGGTTGTTGGGAGACCGGGATATAGGACACATAGCCGCACTATCAAGAGGGGCTTTTGGTTGGGTAACTTGATCGCGTCGTCTTAGGGAGCTCAATCATTTGCATACTTTGCATATCCCTATTGCTTCTTGGTATTTATGTGTGTGAGATTCTTGAGCTTGTTGCTAGCTTTTCAACAAGCTCAAGTTCATCGAAAACGGAATCTGCAAGCATCTTCTATTGCGTTTCCGAGTTTGGACGTCTTTACCGTTTCTTGACATTGGGAGACTCCCTCTCTAAAATCATCTAAAAATATTATGTGAGGAGTCTCAATATTTTCAACAAAATTGGTTTCATGTCAATTGGAGTTCGGGAGCATTTTTTGTTTAAAAGAAAAAGAAAAGACTTCCACGCGTCCTGCGAAATATGGCCCACCGCATGGCCCCCGCCGAGCCCCCCACCGGCCTGCCCGGTGGGAACCGACTGCTGGGCTCGTGCATACCGGTCCCTCAGCCCGCGTCCGGCTGCCGCCAGCCTAACCGGCCCAAGCCCTGGTCGACCGACTGGGCCGCTTGGGGCGCTCCGGCATGTGCCCTGGCACTGCTGGCCACGCTCTGATGACCCACAAGTATAGGGGATCGCAACCGTCTCCGAGGGAAGTAAAATCCAAATTTATTGATTTGACACAAGGGGAGCCAAAGAATATTTATAGCCTTTAACAGATGAGTTGTCAATTCACCTCCACCTGGAAATAGACTTGCTCGCAACAGTTTATCAGTAGTAACAGTTTTATAACAGTGGTAGTAGTGAAGTAACATCAGTAATGAAAAAAAATAGCAGTAGCGATGATTGCAATAGATGACATGATTAAAATACTGTAGGTACATGGATGGATGAACGGGCGCTGCATGAATGAGATAGTTCATATAATAGCAAGACATAGGCATTTGCAGGTAACAATGATAAAGCACCCTAGTATAAAATAACCATAGGCGTGTGTTCTTATTTAGTCGTGTGTGCTCGCAATGAGAAACTTGCACAACATCTTTTGTACTATCAGCCCGTTGCAGCGGGGCCTCAAGGGAAACTACTGGTAATTAAGATACTCCTTTTAATAGAGTACCAGAGCAAAGCATTAACACTCCATGAACACACGTGATCCTCACATCATAGCCATCCCCTCCGGTTATCCCAATTTCTGTCACTTTGGGGCCTCAAGTTCCAGACAACAATATGTGTATACAACTTGCAGGTATGATAAAAAAAATTATCATCCTGAATCAATAACATGTTCAGATATGAGATCATGGCACTCGGGCCCAAAGTGACAAGCATTAAGCATAACAAGTTGCAACAATGTCAAAAATAGTAACAATAGATACTAGGCACTATGCCCATAACAATCTTATAGCTATTGCATGACCAATCTCATCCAATCCCTACCATCCCCTATAGCCTACAACGGGGAATTACTCACACATGAATGGGGGAATCATGGATGGTTGATGGAGAGGCGTCGGTGATGGCGATGATCTCCTCCAATTCCACATCCCGACAGGGTGCCAGAACGGAGTTTCTGGTCTCGGATTGGGGTTTCTGGTGGCGGCGGAGCAGCAGAACTCTTTCTGGAAAAACATCGACCCCCCCGGTATTTTCAGGTCAGGGGCTTTATATAATGTGAAGGAGAGGTCGAGGGGGTGGCCTAGGCAGCCATACCACCCCTAGGCGCGGCCAATCCTGGCCCGTGCCTACGGCAGGTGTGGGCCCCTCGTGGCCCCCTCCGTCTCGTATTCTGGCTCCGTGAGTCTTCTGGTGAAATATGGATTTTGCGATATTTTCCGGGAATTTTCTTGAAAGTTGGATTTCTACACAAAAACGAGACACCAGAGCAATTTTGTTGAAAACAACGTTAGTCCGCGTTAGTTGTATTCAAAATACACAAATTAGAAGGCAAACAACAACAAAAGTGTTCGGGAAAGTAGATACGTTTTGGACGTATCAACTTCCGCCAAGCTTAGCTTATTGCTTGTCCTCAAGCAATTCAGTGAAAACTGAGTGCGATAAAAGAACTTTCACAAACCTATTTGCTTCATATGATGTATATATTCTCATTAAATGATCAAATACTTAAGCAATTCATAATAAGAAGCATGCAACTAAGGTTACTCAATAGTTATGCAAGCTATGAAAAGATACCAACACAATAATAAGCAACATGAGACATAAGTATCTGCAGGATTGCAATGCTCATAGTATGATATGATAAAGTGGTATCTCGTGTGCCCTTATTGTGGAGCAAAACATAAATGCCAAGGCACCTCTGAAATTCAAGAGAAGACTAGAAGTAAAAATATCGAAAGATTCAAGCATCACAGTTATACCACAATTAATCTTATTCCGGGACAAGCACATTACACTAAGAATGAAAGCTATGTTTTCGAGAGGGTGCTCAAAGAAAGGATGGTGACTCAACATAAAAGTAAAATATTTGCCGTACACAGAGGGAAGCAAGATTACTCATCTGCTAGAGCTTTTTTTATTTTAAATGCAATAGGAGTGTTGAAGATATATATATTATTTGAGAGGTATGCATGTCTATGTCAACGACTGGCATTAAATGATTTATCAACCCTTCATATAGTGACCTCAAGAGTGGATCCCATGTAGTTCTCCAATGCATACCATTATTTAGGATCTCTCCAGTACATAATGTGCGGAGCAGTGTTTATTTATTTGTTCATTTTATATTTTATTTGGGATATGCACCCGGTTGCCTTGCTCTTTTTGCAATATTTATGGACCAACACATTATGCATGCTAGTCACGGTATTGAGTCATGAAAGGACAATAAAACACTCAATACTTCCTCATGAACTAAAACAAAACACAAAGCAGGTGGTAATTTTGAAGGTTTAAAGGTAGCACACAAGCAATTCACTTTGGATGGCAGTGAAATACCACATATAGGTATGCATGGTGGACACAATTGGCACTTTGATTTTTAGTGCTTGGATGCACGGGTAGAGCTTATACTCAGTACAAGTGAAGGCTAGCAATATACTGGGAAGCGACAATCAAGAAAGCAGTAACTGTCATAATCATACTTGCGATAGAAGAAATTAATGGAAGCATAAAAGTAATACAAGAAATCCAAAGAAAGATAAATCATCAAGGCTTAAATGAATTTTGTTCAGTCTTATGCATGCTTGATCATGTGCCAAGTCGATTAAAATGAAGCATTCAGAGAAGGATACCACAATGTCATACCGTTATATGAATAAAGCAATGCAAGCAAACATCTATGCGACATGTTACCTACTATTAGTAAATTGTAACTAATCATGAGAGAGCATAGACTACTGAGCATCATTAAGTATCATCCACCTTACACAAACAAACTAAGCATGTGCACATAAATGAGTATATGTACAAAAACGAAAATAAATAGAGTTCATACCAGCCTCTCACCACAACTCGAATTATCGTGACCGTCATTATTGCTCTTCACTTGTGTGGCTTGAATAATATGAAATGATAATCAAGCTCCAATGAAATCATGGAAGACCGTTGAACCCTGCAGCAACTTTACAAAACCAAAGAAGAACAACAAATATTTTTGGGTTTTCGATTTTTAATCAACACACAAAGCAAAATCTTTTTGGATTTTCAAATAGCAAACCATAATGAGAAAATCGAGGAAACTAAAGAAGCAAACGAAGAGAAACAACAGAAATATTTTTGGTCTTTTTGTGTTTTGGAAAGTAGAAACAAAAGCAAAAACAACAAAAATAAAGAAAACTAACATAGACATGCAAATGCAACTAATGGCAGAAATCTCCCAACCTAGAAAAACAGGCAAAGATCGATTTTTTTGAAAATGTTCTCTAGCTCAGGTCGAAAAGTGCTCAACTAACAAAAGTTAGGTAACAACCTGGGGAATCTGCTTAAAAATTGGCAGCTCAAAATTCCATACTTTCTGGGAGTATGAATTTTTATGGTGATAGCACATAATCTGTTTTTGGACAACATCTTTCCCATTCTTACCTCCTTCCTATTAGAGGCTATCCTCAGTATAAAAACGAAATAAATAGGATAAGGAGAGGTTATTACAGTAGTAAAAACTTCCAAGATTCAATGGAAGAGAAATTACAGAAATAAACTAAACAAGAGCAAAAGAAAGCGAAACATGGATATACAAAGTTCCGACGGAATATGATGTATAAATGAGTGAGATGTCGATATACCTCCCCCCAAGCTTAGGATTTTGGCATAAGTGGAGTTCAATCCCAGGGGGACCAAGTAGTGAAGTGTTGCCTCCGTAATATGGCGAAGAAGCACCCTCCTTCTGACATGAACTCGAGGAAGCCTCGGCGTAGTGTGTGGTGTAGTCATGAGTGGCCGCCTCCTCCTCCTGGTGCTACCCATGGAATCCAAGAAGTCGCAGCTGATCGTCCAGCTCCTCCTTTGAGCGCGACCACGGCTTCCTGTGAACACTAAACAAACCAGATTGTGGTAGGGTAACCTCCCTTTCATCTCCATCAGTAAATAACATGAGACAAACATATGAAGTAGAGCACTATGGAGACTTGTAAGGGGACTAAACATGCATCAAAACAACTTATATAAGCATAATACAAGCATGCAAGCTCACTTAACATGTCACCTACAGCAGAAAAATACTCAACAAATACTCCACTAAAAAAATCTACTTGGATAATCGGAGGAGTCACATACCGAAGAGCAAATGCTTCAAATTTCAGCAGGAAATATGGGCTGATCAAAGAGATCGAAATTTCGTGAGCAAGAACAGTAAGAACACGGGTTTGAGAAATGGTGAGGTGTTTTTTCGGGAGAGATAGTGGAATGGCAGAGGAGAGAGCAAGTGGAGGGATAGGGGGCCCACACCTGGCCTTGGCGCGACCAGGGTGCCCCCCGCACCACCACATGGTGTCATCGGCCAGTCCCCCTGGGTTGTCCAAGTGCCTTCCTGCCCCTTTTCATGCGTAAAAAAATTGTAGGTATTTTCTGAAATTTTTCGAGAAACTTTATTTTTGGGCAATTTTCAGAATTTGAATAATGATTCTAACACGGGAAAACAATAATGTAATGATGAAAAACCAATTCAAAACCAAATCTACAGCAGCTCTAAAACATTCTAATATAAAGTCAATCAATGGCACATAGGTGAAAACATAGTTTCATTCATGACAAAGTTACTTTGTTAACAAGGTTGATCAAGTCTTGTTATCAAAACAATTTTATATGAATCAAAACTTTACATTTCACTATATGATTATGTTACCTCAATCTTGATGGGCATAGTCCCAATCATGACAATATTCTCTTTCTTTGGCATTGGCAAAGGCAAATGAAATTTACTAATTTGGATGGTGTCAATATTAATAATTGAATTTAGACCATATTTCCTATCAATCTTCTTGGGAAAATAAATCGTGTGCTCTTTGTCATCAACATTGAAAGTTACTTTTCCTTGGTTGCAATCAATAACAGCCCCTGCAGTGTTAAGAAAAGGTCTCCCAAGAATAATAGATATATTATCATCGTCAGGCATTTCCAGCACAACAAAATCAGTTAATATCATACAACTATGAGCCACTTGAACAGGAACATCCTGATGGTGCTCCGGTGATGGCGCTGCATGATACGTCTCCGACGTATCGATAATTTCTTATGTTCTATGCCATATTATTGATGATACCTACATGTTTTATGCACACTTTATGTCATAATCGTGCATTTTCTGGAACTAACCTATTAACAAGATGCCGAAGTGCCAGCTTCGTTTTCGCTGTTTTTGGTTTCGTAAATCCTAGTAACGAAATATTCTCGAATTGACGAAATCAAGTCCCAGTGGTCCTATTTTGCCACGAACCTTCCGAAGACCGAAGAGGATACGAAGTGGGGCCACGGGGGGCTGCCACCATAGGGCGGCGCGGCCCAGCCCGTGGCCGCGCCGACCTGTGGTGTGGGCCCCCGTGTGGCCCCCGACGTCGCCCTTCCGCCTACTTAAAGCCTCCGTCGCGAAACCCCGATGCGAAAAACCACGATACGGAAAACCTTCCGAGACGCCGCCGCCGCCGATCCCATCTCGGGGATTCTGGAGATCTCCTCCGCACCCCGCCGGAGAGGGGATTCATCTCCCGGAGGACTCTACACCGCCATGGTCGCCTCCGGAGTGATGAGTGAGTAGTTCACCCTCGGACTATGGGTCCATAGCAGTAGCTAGATGGTTGTCTTCTCCTCATTGTGCTTCATTGTTGGATCTTGTGAGCTGCCTAACATGATCAAGATCATCTATCCGTAATACTCTATGTTGTGTTTGTCTAGATCCGATGGATAGAGAATACCATGTTATGTTAATTATCAAGTTATTACATATGTGTTGTTTATGATCTTGCATGCTCTCCGTTACTAGTAGAGGCTCGGCCAAGTTTTTGCTTTTAACTCCAAGAGGGAGTATTTATGCTCGATAGTGGGTTCATGCCTCGCATTGACACCGGGACAGATGACGTAAAGTTCTAAGGTTGTGTTGTGTCGTTGCCACTAGGGATAAAACATTGGCGCTATGTCCGAGGATGTAGTTGTTGATTACATTACGCACCATACTTAATGCAATTGTCTCGTTGCTTTGCAACTTAATACCGGAAGGGGTTCGGATGATAACCTCGAAGGTGGACTTTTTAGGCATAGATGCAATTGGATGGCGGTCTATGTACTTTGTCGTAATGCCCAATTAAATCTCACTATACTTATCATGACATGTATGTGCATTGTTATGCCCTCTCTATTTGTCAATTGCCCGACTGTAATTTGTTCACCCAACATGCTTTTATCTTATGGGAGAGACACCTCTAGTGAACTGTGGACCCCGGTCCATTCTTTAATACTGAAATACAAATCTGCTGCAATACTTCCCCGCTGGAGTTCTCTTCGGTGGAAGTCTGTAAAAGAAGTACAAGCATGTTGCAAAAGACTGGGAGGACAGGTAAATTTAGTCAAGGCACGAGTCAGCTTACATGCAAGCTTTCTTGGACAGGAGCTTTGCGCTCGTGGTCTTTTCCGGCAGCTACTTTCCTCACCGCCTTCCTCGCCTCGGATTGAGGCTCGGGGGCAACTAGCCCCGAGGATGCTTTACTCTTGGGAGCCGATTTCGGTGAAATCGGCTGGCTCGCATTATGACCTTCTTCGGGGTGGCGAGCTCGGCGGAAGAGAACCACCGGGCCGATGGAAGGAATTTGAAGGGGGAGCCATCGGCTCGCGTGGGCTCCGGGCCATCTTGTTGCCGCCAAGAGATAGAGCCGAGGTTACGAGACAATCATCATGAGCCATTGCAAGAAATTTGTATGTAATGGTACCGGTGTGCAGGAACGTCATATTCGGCATCAAGTTGCTTCAAGCAACGGTCCTAGAGCTCTTACGAAGGCGTGGGTCTTCCACATGGACCACCAAGTCTCGAAACCATCGGTAGTGATGGTGAAACAGAGGTTGTGAGGAATTGGAATGGCCGAGAGCGTCAAAGAAGGTATAGCACCTTTGGCCGTAAGGATGTCGGGCAGTTCAGCTCGCTTGCTCGTCAGGTGGTGGAGAAAGAAGTGTGGGGGCACTTGCCCGAGACCAAGCTACCGGGCTACTACCACCGGTTGGTAAGACTCATAACCAGGCTTGATGATTCTGTTTGAGGTACTCATGCCAACTGGGAGAAAGCAAGGATGGATCATGATAGAGTACAAGTGTCGGGTGTTAGCGTCATCGGCAAAGCTGTCTAACCGGAAGGAGACTGGATTCTCAAAGTTCTCAGATTCAGTATAAGGAAAGAACGGGGGGTTGCCCAAGCCTTGGAAGAAAATCTTGAACCACTCGCTCGCTTCCTTAGGGATCAGCCTCGCTGCTCGGGAGGCTATACGGAGCTTGGCCATAGCTAGTGCATCGGATCTCCTTCCCATTGGCATTTGGGAAGGTGCGGGTGGCAAAGGTGGGAAGTTTGGGATCCGGTTACGAAAGTACAGGCTGAGCCCATAACTGAATAAACCACCAGGGGCCTCCTGTTTTTACTGTCTTTTGGGAGAACAGTTTGGCAGACATCAGTTGAAGAGATCGATAGACCTCTCCAAGGAACAGTTTGCCAAGGCCAAGTTGAGTGCCTTTGGCGAGTTCATAGGCCAGGGAAAGGTAATTCTTGGTTGGGGCGAGTGAAGGACCACAGAATATGAAGTGCTCCAGCCAGAAGTTCTTTCATATAACGCCTGAGGTAGGCGCCCCAGCTTGTACACTCTGTTTTAGAGGAAAGGGTGAAAGGGACCTTTGGCAACTTAAAGGCAGAGGGACTTGAGGATGCGATGTCCAGGCCTGTAATCATGGCCACGTCCAGCAAAGTTGGTGTCATGGGGCCATGGCCGAACATGAAGCAATTCAGTGCATCAGACCAAAAGTAGCCGATGGTTTTCAGAATGTTCTCATTCTTTTCAAGAGGAGACAATGATAATGACAAAGCATCGGCTATCCCTATCGTTTCCCAGGTGGCATAATGGGTTTTAGACACTCTACTGTACCATGCCACCCAACCTTCAGGAGGATTAGGCCAGGCTCGCAGGCAGTCGGCCCAGGAAGTCAGATCTAAATTCTGGTTCACGAAGGGGATTCTATTGGCCTCGCATGAGATTAAGTGAGCGGGACTCTCGGAAGAACGGGGGCCAAGACACATAGAATTTGGGAGAGAAGGATGCGGCAGCAGGATGTCTGAAACCTAAAATTAATAACGGAATAGGACATTAATTCAGGGGTTTGCTGTTTAATCCTAACATTGATTCGAATGGCGAAGAGGCGGTTAAAGATTACCTTCAGACCGGAGACCATGGCGTTGGCGTTGGATGATTCCGCCATTTGATGCGCTGTGGAGTTGGGACGGCGCAGTTGAGATCTGAGATTCGTGGAGCTGCTTGGGCGGCGATTTGGGGATCTGAGTTTGCTTTCTCAGACGGAGGTCGCAGGTTACCGTTTGAAGGGGCCATTAGGTTGGCCTTACTCGTGGTTTATGGTAGAGGCCGATGCGATGCCATCGGCTCTTTTGGGGATTGTTTGACTTTTGACTATCGGCAAAATTAACTGGAAGCACTTCTTCATTAATAAGTGGGGTTTTTACAATGAAGAGCCGATTGCTCAAGAGAGGAAGAACAAAAGAAGAGCCGATTGCTCAGGAACTACTAATCCTACACTACTAATCCTCGATGGCCTCGTCGTCGGCATCGTAGGCTGCCGTCGGCGCCGCTCCGGAGAGTTCCTCGTCGCTGCTGCCCCAGCCCTTGGCCGGAGCCTCTTCCTCCTCGTCATCATCATCGTCTTCGCTGTCCGCCCAAGCGCGGAAGCGCTTCGCCGGTGGATACCCAGCGGAGGAGGAGGAGTCATCCTCCTCCTCTTCCTCCTTTTCCTCCTCTTCCTCCTCTTCTTCTTCTTCTTCCTCCTCGTCGTCGGAGGTGGAGTTCGCCCAGGAATGGAGGCCGTCCCCGCTCTCGCTCTCCAGCTCCCCTTCGATGAGGAACTGGAGGGCGTCCTCCCTGTCGGTCAGGGGTAAGTCACCATCTGACCCGACGAGGGCCTCGGGTGGGCCATCTGGCACGTGGTCAAAGTCCCACTCTTGCTCGCTCGAGGAAGAAGATTGGAAAGAGAGGCCTGATGAGACGGAGGAAGAGGAAGACATTGCTACAAGGAAAGAGGGTTTTTTTGGTGCCGATGGTTGGAACAGAACAAGGGGATGAAGAGGCGAGCCGTTCGGTGATACGTCTCCGACGTATCGATAATTTCTTATGTTCTATGCCACATTATTGATGTTATCTACATGTTTTATGCACACTTTATGTCATATTCGTGCATTTTCTGGAACTAACCTATTAACAAGATGCTGAAGTGTCGATTCGTTGTTTTCTGCTGTTTTTGGTTTCGAAATCCTAGTAAGGAAATATTCTCGGAATTGGACGAAATCAAAGCCCGGGGCCTATTTTCTCACGAAGCTTCCAGAAGTCCGAAGGAGAGACGAAGAGGGGCCACGGAGGGGCCACACCATAGGGCGGCGCGCCCCCCCTTGGCCGCGCGGCCCTGTGGTGTGGGGCCCCCGTGCCGCCTCTTGACCTGCCCTTTCGCCTATAAAAAGTCTCCGTGACGAAACCCCCGGATCCGAGAGCCACGATACGGAAAACCTTGCGAGACGCCGCCGCCGCCGATCCCATCTCGGGGGATCCAGGAGATCGCCTCCGGCACCCTGCCGGAGAGGGGAATCATCTCCCGGAGGACTCTACACCGCCATGGTCGCCTCCGGAGTGATGAGTGAGTAGTTCACCCCTGGACTATGGGTCCATAGCAGTAGCTAGATGGTTGTCTTCTCCTCATTGTGCTTCATTGTTGGATCTTGTGAGCTGCCTAACATGATCAAGATCATCTATCCGTAATTCTATATGTTGTGTTTGTCGGGATCCGATGGATAGAGAATACCATGTCATGTTAATTATCAAGTTATTATACATGTGTTGTTTATGATCTTGCATGCTCTCCGTTTCTAGTAGAGGCTCTGGCCAAGTTTTTACTTTTAACTCCAAGAGGGAGTACTTATGCTCGATAGTGGGTTCATGCCTGCATTGACACCTAGGACGATGTGATGAAAGTTCTAAGGTTGTGTTGTGTCTGTTGCCACTAGGGATAAAACATTGGCGCTATGTCCGAGGATGTAGTTGTTGATTACATTACGCACCATACTTAATGCAATTGTACTGTTGTTAGCAACTTAATACTTGGAGGGGTTCGGATGATAACCTGAAGGTGGACTTTTAGGCATAGATGCGGTTGGATGGCGGTCTATGTACTTTGTCGTAATGCCCAATTAAATCTCACTATACTTATCATGTCATGTATGTGCATTGTTATGCCCTCTCTATTTGTCAATTGCCCGACTGTAATTTGTTCACCCAACATGCTTTTATCTTATGGGAGAGACACCTCTAGTGAACTGTGGACCCCGGTCCATTCTTTAATACTGAAACTAGTACAAATGCCCGTGCGTTGCCACGGGGCTCAAAACATCTTTGGTTAGCACAATATATAAAAGTGAAGATATCCAAGCTACTATATATCCGAGCTACTATATGAAAGCCGCCACGAGCAAGGCAAACTGACCCTCTAGGTTTCCCTAAGCTCTTCAGTTTAGATCATCTTGTGTTGACGTTTTTTTGGGACTGTTCACTGTCCAAAATTGAACTTTTTGTATTCTACTCGTGACCTCTTCATTTTCTTGGGACTGTTAACTGTCCAAAATCAAATTCTTCGTATTCTACTCGTGACCTCTTTCTGCATAAGACCAACCATCGATAAGAGTTATCACAAATAAGGGAATAAAATACTAATATTGTGCAATTTGGTCATACCTACCTGTATAAGAGTATCTCTCTAGCAGAGCCCGTAAAACTGGTCGAAACTGAAAAACTCCGGCGGAAATACGGGTTCGGACCAAACTGAGCCAGAACTGAGCCCGAACTCGCGGCCTGGCCCGTATAACGAGTTCGGGTCCCCGAGAAACTGGGCAGCCGCCCCGTATTAAAAGGGGCCGCGGAGGGGAGTTTGGTTCTAAACCCTACTCCCCTCCGCCGCTTCCACTCCCGCCGCCGCCTCACACATATTTCGGTGAGCAATCGAGCTATGTGCAGCCACCCCTCCATCCTCCTAAGCGGCGCGAGATTGGGCGGTGGGGACTCGCCGCCGCGTCTTCCCGTGTTCCGCACTGACGCGGAACGCCGGAAGTGGAAGAGGTCGGAGGGCGCGCGCAAGCGCAGCGCAGCGCCCGCCGGTGGACAAACCGGGGGCTCACGCCCTAGGGAAGATGGCGAGGTTCGTCAACGCCGGCGAGGGGTCATCGTCTGGCGGCTCCAGTCGCGCACCACTACTCCAATCTGAGGACGACGAGCTCGTCCCCGCGCGTTCGTCGACGATCTCAGCGGGCGACTACGTCCACGGCTCCGACGAGGAGGCCGTGCTCGCGTAGGTAGAGGCGATCTCCGAGGCGAAGGCCCGCACTCGCTTCCGCCGGGAGGAGGCGCACGTCATCCGCCAAGTGCGTGAGTATGAGGCGCGCCGTCGGGAGGAACGCGTACGCGCGTCAAGCTCGAGATAGTCGAGCTTGAGGTCGAGGAGTGAAGCTCCTCGACGCCAGCGTCGACGCTGTCGGCCGCCTCAACGCTCCGCCACCTCCGCGCGCATAGGACATTAGGCCGCATTTTTGTTAAAATTAGTAGCGCCCACCGGTCTACTAAGTAATTTAGGTTTAATTTACCGAACTATATAACTTTTTATGCTCAATCGGAGCATCAAATCCGGAGTATCAAATCCATCTATATATATGATCATCGACCAATTTCGACCAATTTCCCCACGACATTTCAAATTCACTTTTTTAGTTCTTGTTTTACAGTTTCTGATTTGTGACAACATTTTTCCAACCCCGTAAACACGAGTTCCCACGAGTTCAGTGAACCAATCTCCGAGTTTTCAATTCACATATTTATGGGCTCTGCTATAGATGCTCTAACAATTTAATATCAAACCACATGTTTCGCATCACTTTTAACTCGCAAAATGATATTCAATTAAATTAGAAAAGGAACGATTGCCAAAATATCCGGATGTCAGTTAAACATTCCAATGAAAGAAATAAAATGTTAGGACATAAAAGTTCTTCAAATTACACAATCTCCTATCAAACGAAAGAAAATGTGGAAAATTAGACATGTCTTCAAAAAAAAGAAATATCTCCTGGACTCTCCTGGACTTTATACAATTGTATTTTTAGAGATTACAATGGATGATATGTTTACCTATTTATATCAAACTATAATTTTTTTACATAGTATATAGTTGATGTACATCATCGGAGATGCATGGCTGATTAATTATCATACTTCAGCTTCTCGAGCTAATGAAGCTCATCAAAATGAGAACCTCCAAATTTCAAAGCTTGATACATGAATAGTAGGCATCAATAATTGATATTCTGCACGGAGATCTCTGAGATTGAACTTGTCTGTAAATAAATCAGGTAACTATTTGGTCTTTTGCACCAGAATATCATGCTTCAAATTTACATAATCTTTACAAAAATAGGATAATTTTTAATAAATATCTCAATAATTCTATGTTTAAGCCAATCAAACGAGAGAAATACTGGAACAAAAAGTGTGTTAGATATCGAAGTGATGGTGCTTGGGTACATTAACCTATTTGAAGAAAAAATAGAAAAAATTGAATTAATATCCCACTGTAGTTACCATAAGTTACGTCAAACTGATTGCAGTGTTCGTGTGCTAACTTTCCATTTAATAATCAACTCGGAATTTAAAAAATGAAGATGACAGGGGAAAAAAATTGAAGACAAGATTAGTCAAGCATATTTTAGCACACAATTGAAGGTTACACTGATTAGCATTGACTGACCGAAAACTCAAATGTCAGTGAGAAAACTTACCCCTTGTGTCAAGTGTCGACACAGTAGTTAACCATGATTATTCAGTGTAGACTCGGCCGCATCAATGTTCGTTATTGTCAATGTTTTCAAAATATTCGACCGGCCCTACTTAGATGTGATACCAACATAAAAGTGACCTGACAGCTGCCATTCTGCTCGTCCAGGTTGGATATGATTGCAGCACTGAAGAGTTCCATCAGCTATAGATTTACCATGGAACAATACACCCAGTACTGGAAAGTATTTTGGGTGATAAACAACAGTATGGAACAATACAAAATAAGAAGGGCTTACTCAAAGTGAAATCACTCAAGTGATGAAGTCTGCAATTGGACGAGGAGGTACAGGGAGAGGGTAGAACACTTACCGTCCTAGCGAGCATAATGGAAAATGTTGGCTTGCATCTCTTGCAACTAAGGATAAACAAATAAAATGTACTAATCAATAAGGGGTGGATGCCTAAATGTGTTTCAGTTCTGAAACAACATAAAAGAAATATTTGTTACCTCATGCTTCTTATTGCAATCTAAATGATACAAATCAACTATATAAATCCAACCTTTATTTAGAACTGATGCATCTCCTAGAAAAGAAGATATTGCAGGGTATCAACGGAGAAAAGGTAACATATTAGAACAACGAAACAATAATTGAATAAAATTTGCACATGTAGCATACAACAAAATTAGAACTATGCAGTGCTTACTTGAGATCAAATGCCCTAAATATCTAGCTTAGAGTGATATCGCCATCTCCCTTCTCCTTAGATTTTGCGCTGAGGTTTAACACACAATAAAGAACATATGCGGACCATCTCCCTTTTACTAAATATCTTGCTAGCTTGCTCTATTCACCAGAAAAAACGGAGGAGCAGTTCATAAATTAGATGACAAAATAAAACACGGACATAGAAGTAGCACGAGAAATGGAAGATTGTTGTTTCTCCTAAATCATGGTAAAAGTTCAAGCAGTAAAATGGCTTACTATAGAAAATTCAAAAAACTAATAGTAGCAGCATCTTATTGATACCGTGCTACAGCTGCAGGCAATTTAGAGAAATAAAAAACCTTGACAAAATATTGTTGTTACTCCTAAATCATTGTAAAAGTTCAAGCAGTAAAATGGCTTACTACAGAAAATTCAAAAACTAATAGTAGCAGCATCTTATTCATACCGTGCTACAGCTGCAGGCAATTTAGAGAAATAAAAAGCTTGACGAAATATTGATCCTTAGGAAAGGGAGCAGTGTGTCTAGGTCAGTGGTAATGATCCCGTCTATTTATATTTTGTTTGAGAAAAATATACAACAAAACCTAAGGCACTCCAATGTTAAGCTCAAACAACAGAAACCTCCTACGTGATACCTCCGACAGGGATTTCTTCCGAACTCTTATTTGTGAACCATTTCCCTTGCAGTAAATGCCAAGAATTCCACTGACATGATCCTGGAAGTATCAGCATATCTCTATTGCAAGAAATGTAGTGAATGCTTTCAACAGATATCCAGAGTTCCTCTTCTATTTAAATTAAAAGAGATAGCTTCTATTCAATGGAAGATACATAATTACACATGTAGGTTTGGTTGTCTAGTTCGGGAAGGAGTGTATAGTGGATACCTGGATTTACCGAGGATGACCCTAGATACAGGTTCAGCCTAAGGCTTTACGGAGGATGAACATGGTACATAAAGCTAACATTCCTCCGAAAGTATTGTTGGGGGGATAACCCCCGGTATGCCAAAGGCATGCCAAACCGGAAGGTTTGAGCCGTCAAGATACCGGTTTAATGTTCTTACCGGAAGCAAGGTAGGAATTTAGGATAAGTGAGGCTAAGCCGGTATTCTCGAAGGGGTATGCCGGAACCCGGTAAAGAAGATACCGGAAGGGAGGGCCTGTCGGCAGGACTGGTCAAAGATTCTCCTCAGAGCAAGAAGACAAGGATGAGCTAAGCAAAGTGACTTTAATCGGAGCCCTGGCGCCAAAGAGAGAGATGACGCTGAAAGAAGCCGGAGGACGTCAGCATTTCTGATTAAAGAGGACTCCGGCGTCACCTATGATTAAAGTAGCTTTGTAAAGTAGTTTGTCCAGTCAAAGATGCCATTAGGGTTTCTTCTAATGTAAGCCACCCTCTCCCCTATATAAGGAGAGGGGGCAGCCCTCTATACGGGCGCGATCCAGAGTGAGACCACATAGAGATTAGTGAATAGAACTTGTAACCATGTTGAGATCAATGAAGCTAGCGATCTAGTACAGAGTTCTTCCTCTTGTCTCTCTTCTTGTCTACCGGCCTCCGGTCGTGTTCTTGAGGAAAGCATCCGGAAGTTCTTCCCATCTAATCGCAAACCCTCCCCCGAATCCTCTAGCGTCCATTCGGCCCCAATCTAAGCCATCCTATGGCATCTGTCTGTTCACCACGATGACAGTTGGCGCCCACCGTGGGGCATGAAGTCGCGCTTGAAGGAGTTCACATTCGGGCGGGCATCCTCGAGGTCGCCGGCGAGCGTACGGTGTCCGCGCTCGTGCAGCGCATCTACGCCATGGACTTCATCAACGACAACGCGGGCTGCTTCGCCAACGGCGGCATCTTCCCAAGAACGGCCGCATCATCGAGTTCGGCAGCCACCGCGTCTACTTCGGCACCGTCCCCGTGCGCCAGCGCCTCTCGCCGGTGCTGGTGGCACCGGACCCGCCAAGGTGGCTCTGTGCGGGCCGCGCCGCCGGCAGCGTCGAGGTGATGATGGCTGGCGTGGCCGGCGCGGGCAAGGAGGCAGCGGACGAAGTTGCTGGTCGTGCGGCTGCGACCCGTGCGGCCAAGCCACCGCTGGAGCGCGACACCGGCGCGCCGGGAGCGTCTTCCGTACCACCGGCAACACCTCTCCAAGCAGCGATGAACGTGCTGGCGACGCCCATCGCGCAGAACGTCGACCCGGCAACGGCTCAGGCGGAGCTGGAGGCGCAGCGCCAGAAGATACTCGAGAGCGGCAAAGACGTCGTCGGGCGCGGCGCGAGCTGAACCTAACCGTACGTGAGTATAACGCTGCCCATGGCTTTGCTTACGTTAGCGCTCATGCTGCTAGGATACCGGAAAACCGGCTTAAAGCTCGCAATCTAGATCGGGATCTGCGTAAGGAAGTTCTTACCGGCAAGAGTGCCTCGCATCTGCTAGCATTGTTGAGAAACCTAAGTACGATAGCCCGGATAAAACCATAAAAGCTGCTAAGGCTGCTTGTAGATGCGTGTGACTCGCTTACGGAGAAGCTACGGCAAAGCAACAAGAGCGTGTCGAGGAGCTGCTAGATGCTGTAGAGCAGCGAACGGCGAGCAGGCTGGCTAAGGCTGAACAAGGCTATAGCCTCGAAATCCGCGCGTTCAACAAAGAATGCCGGAAGCAAGTCCCATGGGCAGGCCTCGTCCCCCCATCCGGACGAAGAAGAGAAAAAGAAGTGAACGCACGGCGGATGAGCGTGTACGATCCGGTCCTTGCCGGTAAACAACAAGCCGGGCTACACGATGCCGGTAGAAAAAGCCAAGGGGCGAAGCGAGGCTACGCCAAGGAAGGCTATGCCGGAAACAATCATGCCGGTAGACATGAAACCGGGCAAAACTATCTGGTTGCAAGGGCGGCGTATGATGATGAGGAGATGCCTCCACCAAGGTACCGGGAGGCAAGGGCCGCGGCACCAGAACATTACGATGAGGCTGATTCAACAAGACTCACCGCTTACCGGAAACCTTTGGGAGAGCGGTTGGGAGAAAGAAACTTGCCGGAACGGGATGCGAGGCACCGTCTGGACAGAGTATACACTGTCGGAAATGATTGAGGCGAGAGGGTCCTCCGGGTCCAAAGTGCTTTGGCCCAAGGATCATGAAAGAGCCACCTCCGGTTCGCAACTTTCGGTTGCCCCGTGACACCAAAACATACGATGGCACCACTAAGCCGGAAGAGCGGCTCGCGGATTACGTGACCGCGGTATACGTTGCTGGTGGCGGAGGAGTCATAGGCTGGAGGAGGAAACCGGCGTTGGGCCGTGAGAATTGTGCCGACGTTCCTAGTAGGACCGGCAAGAATCTGGCTGAACAACTTGCCGGAAGGAAGCATAAATGGCTGGTTGGATTTTGAGGAAGCTTTTGTGAGTAACTTCAGCAGCACCTACAGAAGGCCAAACGAGGCCTCGGCAACTCGCTTTGTGCGTGCGGCGCCCGCAAGAAACAGATCGGGATTACCGACCCGGTGGAACTCCACCGAAACTCTTGTGAAGGAGTGATAGAGGCACAAGCCATCGCTTGGTTTAGCCAAGGATGCCGGCGAGGTTCGCCTTTGTGGCAAAGGCTGCGAGAGGAACATGCCAACAACGTTGGCGGAGATGATGCGTGTGGCGGATAACTACGCGTTGGGAGACCCAATGCAACCGGCGATACAAGCTGAGCCGGAACAATCAAACCCGCCTCAACGGCGGTATCGGGACAACCGGAACAACAAAAGGAGGGAAGATTTTCCGGATCGAAGGTATGGCTCGCGGCAAGTTGCTGCTTGTGCGGGAAAACTCTGATGCCAGCGGCAGCCAGAGGCAAAGAACCGGATCGCAGCCATGGGCTGGTCCTAAGAAACAGTGGGTCGAAAAGAAACCCTGGGGCCAGAAAAAGAACTGGCAAGAACCCGCGAAGTACACCATGGAAGCTGCCATGGATCAACCCTGCCGGTGGCACACGCCGAATCCGGCTCACCCGTCGAACCACTTGACAAAAGATTGTACCTGGACCAAGTACTTGATGCAAAGGGGGCCGGTAAAAGACGCCCAAGGGCAAGGAGGCAATGCAATGATGCCACCACAGAACATGCCGCGTCGGCGGCGGCTACCACCACCACCACCGCTTACCGGGGCAAACGCCTTACCGGTACACCCTCGGCAAGACAGGCAGCAATATCGGCAAGTCAATCGGGTGGAGAGAAGGCTACGGCCAACCACCTCCACCGACACCCTTGGGCGGGAACGTTTATAAGGACCACGATGTGTGCTTGTGTCGTGTTCGTAACCGAGCCGACAGACAAGCAAAGCCTGCGCCGTCGTTCCATGGAGGTGAACGCGGTGATGCGGCGGTGCCAAAATACATGCCGTGGTCGGAGCGGGAACTCTCATGGTCATACCGGGATCATCCTAAAATCATGCCGAACCCGGGTGGCTACGCTCTCGTGGTGGACCCAATCATGAAGGGGCCCACGACTCGCGTCAAGTTCAGCAAGGTGCTCGATAGACAATGGGAGCAGCATAAACATAATGTACAAGCACACCATGCATACGCTGGGCATAACGAGAAAACATGCTTCAGCCAACGCACACGACGTTCCATGGAATCGTTCCGGGTTTGTCCTGCGCACCGGTTGGAAAAGTCCGGGTGGATGTGTCGTTTGGAGGACGTGACAATTGCCGGGTTGAAAACCTTGAGTTTGAGGTGGTGGACTTAGATAGTCCATACCATGCATTGCTGGGGAGACCGGCGCTGGCGGCCTTCATGGCCTCGACCCACACGGCGTATCTCAAGATGAAGATGCCGGCACCTCGTGGACCTCTGACTGTGGTGGGAAACTACAAGGTCTCACTGGAAACAGCATCTGCCGGGTCAAACCTAGCGGAATCGCTGGTGATCGCGAGAGGAAAAAGAAGAATGCAAACCGCCGTTGCGCTCGCTCGGTCCTCACGGTTGAGTTTAGCGGCAATGAGTGCAAGTCTGAGCGCTCCGGCGTTCAAACCGACAAAGGAAACAAAGGACATCGTGCTTGGACCCGGCTTTCCACGAGCGTACCGTTCGTATCGGTGCCGGTCTCGGTGAGGCATAGGAAAGCGCGCTCGTCGGCTTCCTCCGTGAGAATCGGAATATCTTTGCCTGGTCTACTGATGACTTGGTAGGTGTTCCGAGGGAGCTGGCTGAGCACTCTCTAAACGTTCGGAAGGATGCCAAGCCGGTGCGACAACCATTGCGCCGGTTCGCTGAGGATAGGAGGAAGATTATTGGAGAGGAGGTGACAAAGATGCTAGTTGCCGGTTTCATCGTGGAGGTCACGCATACTGAGTGGCTGGCCAATCCGGTGATGGTCGAAAAGAAGAAGGACGAGAACCTGGAGGCAAAGGCTCCGAAGGTGTGGCGCATGTGCATCGACTACACCAACCTCAACAAGGCTTGCCCAAGAGACCCATTTCCTTTACCGCGGATCGATCAAGTGATTGATTCTACTGCTGGGTGTGAGTTGTTGTCTTTCCTGGATGCGTACTCCGGTTTCCACCAAATCCCCTTGAAAAAGGAAGATCAAATAAAAACTGCGTTCATTACCCCGCACGGGGCTTACTGCTATATCACTATGCCTTTCGGTTTGCGCAACGCGGGTGCAACGTACCAGCGCTGCATGCAAAAATGCTTGTTTGATCAAATCGGAAAGAATGTGCGGGTGTATGTGGATGACATCGTGATAAAAACTAAGGTAAAAGATACCCTAATCGATGATATCCGGCAAACGTTCGATAACCTAAGAAGGTTCCGGATGAAACTCAATCCGGCAAAATGTACTTTCGGTGTCCCTGCCGGCAAGCTGCTGGGTTTCCTCGTCTCGAGCCGAGGCATAGAGGTCAATCCGGTAAAGATCCGGGCAATCGAGAGAATGACGGTACCGCAGGATCTGAAGGACATACAAAAGTTCACCGGAAGCTTAGCATCGCTAAGCCGGTTCATAAGCAGGTTAGGAGAAAAGGCCTTGCCGCTATATGCTCTAATGAGAAAATCCGATAAATTCGTCTGGACCCCTCAGGCGGACTCAGCGTTCAAGGAGCTGAAAATGATGTTAGCTACCGCGCCAATACTGGCTTCGCCGTTGGAAAGAGAACCGATGTTGCTATACATAGCAGCAACCAATCGCGTCGTGAGTGTTGTTGTGGTAGTAGAAAGAGAAGAGGAAGGAAAAACCGTCCAGAGGCCGGTATACTACCTGAGCGAGGTGCTCTCCCTCTCAAAGCAAAACTACCCGCACTTCCAGAAAATGACCTATGGCGTGTTTATGGCCGCCACCAAGCTCAAGCACTACTTTGAGGAACATCCTATGAAGGTGGTGAGTGAAGCACCCATCTCCGATATCATGTGCAACAAGGACGCTAGCGGCAGGATTGCGAAATGGGCAATACAGATATCGCCGTATGTCCCGGTGTACGAAAGAAGAGACGCCATCAAATCGCAAGCTTTAGCTGATTTTTTGGTCGATTGGGCGGAAATGCAATACAAGCCCCCGGATCAAAGACTGGAATACTGGAAGATGCACTTTGATGGATCCAAGCTCAAGGAGGGTCTAGGTGCCGGTGTGGTGCTAACCTCACCAAAGGGAGATCATCTCCGGTATGTTTTACAAGTGCATTTCAGGGCATCAAACAATGTCGCTGAATATGAGGCCTTGATCCATGGGCTTAAAGTCGCAAAAGAAATCGGTGCACACCGGATCATTTGCTATGGAGATTCGGACCTTGTGGTGCAGCGGTGTTACGGGGACCGGGACGCAAAAGATGCCAACATGGCCTCGTACCGGTTTCACGTGCAAAAGATTGCCGGCTTCTTCGAAGGCTGTGAATTTCACCATGTACCGCGTGCAGAAAATGAAGCTGCGGATGCTTTGTCCAAGCTAGGCTCATCCCGACAAGAAATTCCTCCCTGGATAGCTTTGGCACACCTGAGAGTACCATCAATCAAACCAAGTCCAGAGTCGGAATCAATTTTCGTACCGGAGTCACACATTGTACCAATGGATATCGACGAAGGAAACCCGGGGACTGTTCCGGTAAGCTCGGGGACTGTTCCGGTGAGATCGAACGCTGCCGCGCCGGTACCGGAAGAAACAATGCTGATAGATAGCATGGACATAGACGCACCGGTGTTTCTAGTTCGAGAGACACCGTCGTGGGTTAAACCTATTAAGGAATTCCTGATCAACGGCACCTTGCCGGCTGACGAAAATGAATCAAGGAGAATCCAAAGAAGGTCCAAGGCGTATACGTTCATCAATGGTGAAGTGTACAAGAGAAGCGTTACCGGTGTCCTTCAAAGATGTGTGGAACCGGAAGAAGGGAAAGAAATTCTTGAGGAAATTCACCAAGGAGAATGTGGGCACCATGCCTCATCAAGGGCGCTGGTAGCAAAAGTATTCCGGCATGGGTTTTACTGGCCCACTGCATTGGAAAACGCTGAGGATTTGGTAAGAAAATGCAACGGGTGCCAGAGGTACGCCAAGCAAAATCATACCCCAGCGTCCGGTTTAAAGACAATACCATTAACATGGCCGTTCGCCGTTTGGTGCCTTGACATGGTTGGCCCATTCAAGACTGCAAGAAGCAGCATGACCCACATCTTGGTTATGGTGGATAAGTTCACCAAGTGGGTAGAAGTGAAACCTGTCGCAAAATGTGATGGGCACACAACAGTGAAGTTCTTAAAAGATGTCATTTTGCGGTATGGATACCCGCACAGCATTATTACTGACAATGGAACCAACTTTGCTCAAGGTGAGTTCAAAAGGTTTTGTGAGGATAAGAACATCCGGCTGGATTTGTGCTCGGTGGCACACCCACAAGGCAACGGCCAAGTGGAAAGAATGAATGCTTTGGTACTCTCCGGTATCAAACCCAGACTCATTGACGCAGTGGAAAAATCACCGGGATGTTGGCTTGATGAGATACCATCAGTGCTGTGGAGTATAAGAACAACTCCAAACCGGTCTACCGGATACACTCCGTTCTTCATGGTTTATGGAGCGAAGCGGTCATACCAACCGACATCATCCATGATTCACCAAGAGTACAGCTCTATACTGAGCAAGAGGTCAAAGAGGCCAGAGAAAATGATGTGGACTTGCTAGAAGAAGCAAGAGAGCTGGCTTTGGCAAGAACAGCCGTTTACCAGCAAAACCTTAGACGCTATCATGACCGGAAAGTTAATCCAAGAGTTTTCCGGGAAGGAGATCTTGTGCTTCGCCTAGTGCAGCGCACTGAAGGCCGGCATAAGCTCTTGCCACCTTGGGAAGGTCCCTTCATTGTAAGCAAGGTGCTTCACAATGATGCATACTACCTAATTGATGCACGGGAGTGGAAAGAAGGAAAGGCGGACAAGTCCGGAGAGGAGAGCAAGCGTCCATGGAACGTAGCTCGTTGCGTCCTTTCTACTCTTGAAGTGGTGGTGTAAGAAGTTCCTTTTGTACCTTATATGCTATGAATAAAAGATGCCGGAACATTGAATGAATCTCGGGGACTACCCCAATAAGATTGCATGTAACTTGTCTATTTTTTCCGTTTACCGGTTGCTTATTGAACGTTTTTTCTTTCCGGTTTAGTAGTGTGCTAAACCCTACCGGAGTCTTCGACTCTGCTGCTGTCCGCAACCCGGCTTCATGGCAAGCAAGATAAACCGGTAGGGGATAAGCACATGAACTGCGGAGAGGGAGAGCGGGAAAGAACAATCCGGAAAATTTAACTAACCCCGGTTAACCCGGTTTTTTGCAAAGTTTCGAAGTTATTTCTAAGTTCAAGAAAATGCTTGTTTGGTGAAAGAACCTTGTGCTCATACGCCAAAGAACGCCCAGAGAAGGCAGGCAGAGCCAAGGCAAAAGAACCAAGTGTGCATCAAATTGAATGCAGAAACAATTTGGAAATCTTTGCAGTGCAGGATAAAAGCAGAACCAAACGCAAAAATGCTAAGGCAAACCCAAGATAATTAGCCACCGGTATAACTTACCGGCATAAAATGTTGTACGGCAACCACAAGCAGACTTAAGTTTTACATCATAAGCCCCGGCATACCGGGGCAGAATTTAACAGAACATTGTTCTAAGCCACGCAGGGCCAAACAGCACGGCAAGGTAAATGGTAAGACAGGTAATCAGGCAGCAGGGGCTTCCGGAGGAGCGTCGCCAGTACCAGCACCATCTTGAGGCTCCTCCTCGGCTTCATCCTCTTCCTCATCAAGATAATCTTAAACGTCATGAGGGGGAGGGTTGAAGGTGCGCATGTCGGCGTACTCCGCGATATGGTACGCACGATCCTGCCGCTTAGCGGTGAGAATCGGGTCCAGATCGGTTTCCGCGCCTTCGCGCACTCCGATGAGAGCACCCAGGTCGAGCTTCGGGTACCAGGAACAAGCGACGCGGAGGGCAGAATCTGCTCCGGCGCGGGCAGCAGAGCACTGCCACTCGCGGATCCTCCTGCCGGCGCCCTTGAGACGGTCGCTGATGAGGGAGAAAGTATCCGGCACCTCCTCGCCAGGCCAAAGGGTCCTGAAGAGCTGGGTAGCTACATCAGGAATATCAGATAAATTGCGATCTATAGCCCGCATATGAGACACCCGCGCGTTAAGCGCGACCAGATGGTCATTGGGCGTCCATGGCACGGCAAGATTCGCTTGGCCCTGGGCAGTGCGGCGCGCGTCGACCTTCTTGACAGCGTACGTCTGAGAGTCCGGAAAGAGGCCTGTGCAAAGAAAGAAAAAGGCTAAGGAAAAGAATCCGGGAGAAATAGAGACCGGAATGAAAAGAATTCGGAAGAAAAAGAGACAGGAAGGAAAGATAATGAAAAGAAAATACGGTTGGAAAAAAGGCTCGTATGCAGTAGTCAAAACATATAAAGGAAAAGGACTCACGGTAGGCAAGAGCGTCAGTTTGCAGGATCAGCTGGTTACACTCCTTGTGCTCCTCCTCCAGCCGCGCGGCTTTCTCCTCGGCACCTTTCCGGGCCTTGGCCAGCTCCTCCAGCTCCGCCCGCAGTACCACGTTGGCATTGCCGGCGTCCTCCAGGGCCTCGTCCATCTTGGCCGCTGCATCAGCTTCAGCGGCTTTGAGGGCATTGGCATGATCAAGCTCCAGTTGGATGAGCTGGGCCTTGAGCTCCCGGTGGCTGGTCTTGAGGGCGCTCAGCTCCTCCTGATGCTGCCGGATGAGCTGGTCCTTCTCCCCTGCAACCCGGAAAAGAAGATGTTAACAAGATTATGCTAGTAAGCATGAGAAGAAAATCAAGTTAACAGGAGAAAGGGGAAAAGTTATACGTTGAGCGGTGGCGAGCTGCTCCTTGAGAGCGTTAATGGAAGCTTCCGGGATCACTGTTAAGCATAAATCGCGAATGTTAGGAGGGAAAAAGGTTTCCGGTAAAAAAGATGCCGGTAGAACAAGAACTTACCTTGGCACTTATCGTGTGCCTCAGCGAGCTCCCGATGCTCCCATAAGAGCTCCTCAAAGAGGGCCTTCCGAGCGTCAGCCGTGAGCTGTTCAAGAAAAAGAGGTTAGTAAAGTTTTGCGCTAAGAACAAAGTTCTTAACCCGAAACTCGGGGACTGGCAGTGCCGGTTTTGCGCGTTTCTAAGATAAGTTTTGCGCTAAGAACAAAGTTCTTAACCCGAAACTCGGGGACTGGCAGTGCCGGTTTTGCGCGTTTCTAAGATAAGTTTTGCGCTAAGAACAAAGTTCTTAACCCGAAACTCGGGGGCTGGCAGTGCCGGTTTTGCGCGTTTCTAAGATAAGTTTTGCGCTAAGAACAAAGTTCTTAACCCGAAACTCGGGGACCGGCAGTGCCGGTTTTGCGCGTTTCTAAGATAAGTTTTGCGCTAAGAACAAAGTTCTTAACCCGAAACTCGGGGACTGGCAGTGCCGGTTTCGCGCGTTTCTAAGATAAGTTTTGCGCTAAGAACAAAGTTCTTAACCCAAAACTCGGGGACTGGCAGTGCCGATTTCGCGCGTTTCTAAAATAAAGTTTTGCGCTAAGAACAAAGTTCTTAACCCGAAACTCGGGGACTGGCAGTGCCGGTTTTGCGCGTTTCTAAGATAAGTTTTGCGCTAAGAACAAAGTTCTTAACCCAAAACTCGGGGACTGGCAGTGCCGGTTTCGCGCGTTTCTAAGATAAAGTTTTGCGCTAAGAACAAAGTTCTTAACCTCAAACTCGGGGACTGGCAGTGCCGGTTTCGCGCTAAGTTTTTAAGTTAAGTTTTGCGCTAAAAGCTGCGCTCTCACCACAAAACTCGGGGACTGGGAAGATAGACAAGAGAGAAACCGGCATAAAACTAAAGAAAAGATAGAACAAATCCGGAAGCAAGGAAACCGGTAGCAATTGAGAAAAGTTAGAAAAGCGTACCATCAAGTTGTTCGTGGCATCATACCACGCGCTGTCGAGCTCCTTCACGGTGCTGCGAAGCCGCATGAAGTGCTCTTCGGAAGACCGGTCCCCAACTGGATCAGGTGCCGGCAGCCTATCCTTGCCCAAGCCGCGGGTCGCCGGAGTCATGTCCGCGGCGTTCCACTTCTGGGCGTAGGGCAGGAGATGCCCCAGTGTCCCGGCCTTGGCGTTGGAACTCAGTAATACGGCCAAGAAGACCGGTGGCCTTCGTGGCGGTATCCCTGGCGGCCTTGGAGACATGCAGCACAAGAGGCTGCTGGCCGGCAGAAGGGGCGCTAGAGGCCGTCGCCTTCCCCTTGATAAGCTTGGAGGTCTTGGGCGGCGGCGCGGCAGGAGCAGCCCCGAGAGGTTTTGCGCGAGGAGCACCTGGTGGCGGCATGAGGATAGTTCGTGGAGACTGGGGAGCGCTGGGCGCGTCACCCAGTTTGGAACCTTCCGGCGCGGAAGATTCCGGCGCGGAAGTTGTCGTCTTTTCAAGGACGGGAGGAGCTGGAGGCTCCGCCCGCCCGGCAGCTTCTTCTCCGGCGCCGATGTCGCTGGCGCCGGTATCCTGGTTCTCTGGAGGGAAGGAAGGATCCTCCTCCGTGCGGTGATCTGATGATGAAGGGGCCGCACGCCCCGAATTTGTTGTGCCCCCCGAAAGGGAGGCAGAGGTGTTGCCGGCACCAGATGGTGCCGGGCTTGAGCGAGGAGGAGGGGTTGAAGTCCTTGCGGAACCTTCAGAGCCCGATGGCCTTGAGCCAAGCTTGAGCGCAGGGCTGAGAAAGAGAAAGAAATATGGTTGGAAAAAAGCAACCGGAAAAAGAACTTGGTAAAAAAGAGGCAAGCCGGAAAATGAATAACTTACCCGGAAGCAGTTGGCATCGCCTTGCGCCCGTAGCGGCGCACGCCCACTTGCTTCTCCCCCAAGGGCTCAGTCCGGAAGCGCTTGGAGGGAGGGGCCTGGCTACCACCGGCATCAGATGCCGGCTGTTTGTTCTTTTGGCCCTGGGCCATGAGTTTGTCCACAAACTCAGAGCCCGCCTCGGCGCGCAGGGGCGGCACGTGCTCGTGGATCTATGAAGTGAATGTGGCTAAGAAGCAATTCGCAGAAAAGCAATAATGGAAAAGTAAGAGAAACCGGAAAAGAAATTACCTCAAGCATGTTCAGGTCATCTGAGGACCCGGTTGGCTTTGGCGGAGACCGGCCAAGACGCGCAGCCGGAGTCTTGCCCATCTTCAGATCCTTCCAAAAGATGTAAGGATCTGGGTCGAAGGAGTCAAGGGCGCGTTTCCGGCAAGCTCCTCGCCGCTCTGCTTCAATGAGAGGGAAGCGGTCCTTGGCCTAAAACATGAAAAAAGAGGGTTAACAAGAGCAGAAAGTCGCCGGCAAAAAACAACCCTAATCGCATAATCCCTTACTTCTTGAGTCGGGGGTTAGTAGTGCTGAGAGGAAGGAGGCCCCATTCCCAGTCAAATGGCATAGCAGTTTGGCAAATCTGCTTAGCCTTGCGGACGACGTCCTTCTTGCTAAGCGGACGGCCTGTGATCTTGGTAGGATCGCCTGGGCCGTACATCTCGCTCATCCTATGCGCACGGCGCTTCAGAGGAAGCACCCGGCGAGAGACGAAGGTGCGGATGATATCATCCGAGCATATGTTGGTCTCCTTCTTCAAAGAGGCCAAGAAGCGTACCACCCGGCTGGTTTCAGCATGATCAGACTTCGGGTTGTAGCTCCAGTTGGCCTTCGTGGGCGGCACCGGATCAAAAGGAGGCAGATCAATAAGGTCCGCGGCGCCGTTGTTTTTCACGTAGAAAAAGGTCCCTTGCCATAGCCGGCATGACTCGAGACCGGAGAACTTAAAAAAGGGGCTCCCTTGACGGGAGCCGATTATGCAAGACCCGCATTGCACGGGAGGTTTAGGTTTGGGGATATCTAAGCCCTGAACGGAGTTAATCCGAAGGGCAAAGAAGCGGGCAAAAGTCTCACGGGTGGGACGAATGCCGATGTAGGCCTCCATGAAGGTGGCGTAACAAGAAAGGTAAAAGATGGCGTTGCCAGGAAGGTGGTGAGGTTGGAGTTTATAGAAATCTAGAAACTCCCGGAAAAAAGGGGAGGCAGGAAGGCCGAAGCCACGCTCAAAGTGAGCAAGAAAAACAACATATTCGTCGGGCTCGGGGTCCGGTTCAATTTCGTCATCAGGAATCCGGCAAGTGACTCCTGCCGGAATCCTGCGGGACCGGTACAACCAATCGATCTCATACTCAGTGACACTGGAGCCCATCCAGGCTCCACGGGTGATTGGGGAAGGCTCAGCGCCGGATGATTGGCTAGAGCTGCTAGAGGCTCGGCCAGAGCTACTCGCTTCTTGGCTACCGGAAGCTTGGCTAAAGCTACCGGATTCTAGATGGCCACCGGATTCTTGGTGGCTACCGGATCCCTGCTGGTTGCCGGAATCGGTCTCCATCGGATCTGGAGCGGTGGATTCACCGGGAGATCGAACACGATGTCTAACAGAAGGGGAAGAAGAAGATGCGGAGGAGGATTCGTCAGACATTGGATGGGAAGGCGAAAAAACAGAAATCCCACACTTGGACCCCGCGTGAAGATCTACGAGTAAGAAGAAAACCAAAGAAAAAGAGGAAATAAGAACACCGTAGACCCAAGATCTGAAAAGCAAGCAAACAGCGAGCAAAGCAAGATTGGTACCAACCTTGAGCGGCGCGGTCGCTGAGGAAGGTGTTCGCCGGTGATGGAGCGGACCTGCGGTCGCCGACGAGCACCGTCGACGGCGAGGCGGAGAAGCTCGCAAAGGAGCGAGAATGCAGCGGGCGCGGCGGAACTGCTGCTAGAGATTCCCGCACAGCGAAGTCCGGCGGAGGCACGGCGTGAGTTCGTCGAGCGCCGGAGTTGGAGCAAGCGACGGCGGACGGAGAGCGGCGGAAGCACAAAGGCGAGGAGCACTGTGCGCGAAGGAGGAGGAATGCGAAGAAGAGGAAGAAGAAGGAGTAGTTGTGCTTATAAAGGAGAGAAAGGATGGGCTGAAAACCGCTGGGCCGCGGCGGTTCGCCTCGTGGGCCGCGACGGTTCGCCTCGCGGGCCACGACGGTTCGCGCCACGGGCTGCCACGTGGCGAAGAGATACACGCGAGAAAAGAGGAGGCCACACGGAGGCGCACACGGGATCCAAAGCGGTGAGTGGGATCCGCAAAGGTGCATTAAATGGGCGCGCGGGAGTCGAAACGAAGTGACAACTGACACTGGCACGACAGTTACTGTGCGCATGTCACTGACAGGCGCGGGGCCCAAAATATTCTCGACTCCGCCGAGGAAGAAATAAATGCGGATGGTACCGGAGAAAAAAGGTGCCGGAACGTGCCTTGTGAAGAGAGGAAAATGAAGAAGAGTAAAAGGTGCCGGAACCAAGCTAAAGCCTAAGGGATTAAACCGGTATCCTAAAAAACTCGGAAACCTGGCATAGTCTGTGGGATAGGATCCTCCAGACTGTACCAGCTTCGGGGACTAATGTTGGGGGGATAACCCCCGGTATGCCAAAGGCATGCCAAACCGGATGGTTTGAGCCGTCAAGATACCGGTTTAATGTTCTTACCGGAGGCAAGGTAGGAATTCAGGTTAAGTGAGGCTAAGCCGGTATCCCCAAAGGGGTATGCCGGAGCCCGGTAAAGAAGATACCGGAAGGGAGGGCCTGTCGGCAGGACTGGTCAAAGATTCTCCTCAGAGCAAGAAGACAAGGATGAGCTAAGCAAAGTGACTTTAATCAGAGCCCTGGCGCCAAAGAGAGAGATGACGCTGAAAGAAGCCGGAGGACATCAGCATTTCTGATTAAAGAGGACTCCGGCGTCACCTATGATTAAAGTAGCTTTGTAAAGTAACTTTGTAAAGTTGTTTGTCCAGTCAAAGATGCCATTAGGGTTTCTTCCAATGTAAGCCACCCTCTCCCCTATATAAGGAGAGGGGGCAGCCCTCTATACGGGCGCGATCCAGAGCGAGACCACAGAGAGATCAGTGAATAGAACTTGTAACCATGTTGAGATCAATGAAGCTAGCGATCTAGTAAAGAGTTCTTCCTCTTGTCTCTCTTCTTGTTTACCGACCTTTGGTTGTGTTCTTGAGGAAAGCATCCGGAAGTTCTTCCCATCTAATCGCAAACCCTCCCCCGAATCCTCTAGCGTCCATTCGGCCCCAATCTAAGCCATCCTATGGCATCTGTCTGTTCACCACGACGACACATCTTGTCAATAGGTTAGTTCCGGAAAACGCATAAATATGACATATAATGTGCATAAAACATGTAGATATCATCAATAATGTGGCATGGAACATAAGAAATTATCGATACGTCGGAGACGTATCAGCGATCTGTGCAAAAGATCTGCTGTCGCCGGCGATCGTTCCCGACCAACGTCGCGGTGGAGTAGGAGGATGTGTGAGATCTGATCTGGGGGAAGGAGGCGGAGAGACGAAGACAACCGCTCCCGTATCGAATGAGGTAGGGTTAACCCTAAACTGTCCCGCAGTGCGGGCTAAAGCCGTGGCGCCAAGAACAGTATTGGGCTGAGGCCCAACAGCAGCCACCATGGAAGAGTCCGAGAAAACTCCGGATCTGCCATGCGAGAAAGCAAATTCACAGCACTTAGCAAAATGTGATCGAAGGCGTTGGGCTCGACCCAAGAAAATTCGGTCAAACCCGCTACCAATCCTCGGGCCAAACAGAACTTGAATGCCTCCGATCTCCCGCGCGAAACCTGAGCTGAACTCTGAAACCCTGAGATCAGAGACAGAAATAAGATTGCGATCCAAATCAAGAAAACGAGATCCAACGGAATCCGAATAAGCAAATCCAGGAGTGCGAATTATCAATCCGTCACGCACAAAACGGAGAATCACGGCCCGCTCAAAAAGCAAATCCGGATCTCCCGAGGTGGCGTCGCAAATCACGGAGGAAGCGGCGGATAATGACGACGATGCGTGATGGCGAGAGGTCGACGGCGGCTCAGGGTTGCCTGAGGGCGGCACGAGGATGCTCAAAGGCGGCACGAGGTTGCTTGGCGGCGGCGCGGAGTTGTCCGGGGGCGGCGCAGGGTTGTTTGGGGGCGGCGCGAGGTTGTTTGGGGGCGGCGCTCTCCATGGCGGCATGGCGTCTGGCCAGCGAGGGAGCTCCTTTCTTCAGAGGGAGACAAATGGTTTGCCGTACGTGTGTCTTTCTTGATAAGAGAAGTGACTTGATAGTCTGGTTGGCCTAATGGAGAAGATACGTGTCTCGGCCCTTTGCAGTGTGTAATTTGGTGAACACATGGCAAAGCTTGAATCTTTGATGTGTGTTTTTCACGGCACGGTGATACATGAAATGTATCTATAAGCTTTGGTATATTTGATTTGATATTTTGTGATATATGCTTGACATGTAAGGTTCCCTACCAGTCCTAAATTTATTTACGGAGATATTTTTTTCGAAATGGGGGAAATATCGCCCTAGCTTCTCCATCCAAAGGATGCACATGGTTTTTTTATTAGATTATTCACAACACCTTACAAGAGCAATACAAAAGATCAAACTCGAAGCCACCTTGCTAAACCTACAGAGGGATGAAGGGGGTGACAATTCACCAACTCATATCATCCAAAAACCAAATGCCTTCCCAGGCCGCCCAATAGCAGATGAGAAGCACATCCAGTCAAGCACACTCCCAGCATACGCCAACGCACACGCCATAGAAGTTGCTACCGTCGTCTTCCACGACTCCATCTTCAAGAAAGATCATCGCATTGACCATGCCAGGCCTGCCATCGATGCCGCCACGACGCCAGACGAATCCACCATCCTGCGCATGTCCATCACACTGCATCCGTCCCGAGACACCACTGCACCATGCTATGGCGACTCGACGATGCCGACACAGCAAAAGCACACCGCTCCACCTCAGCACCACCACCATCCGTTGTCTGCTCCGAAAACGATACCCCAACAGGGAGAACGGCGTTGCGCGCCGCTATCGTCCGATCCGGGAGACACGGATCTAGGGTTTCCCCTGGAGCAGCCCAGGCGAAAAAACGCAGACTGCAGAGACAATGCCTTCAACAAGGTAACGACGAAAGGAGTCGCCATCATCCGCCATGATCGAAGTCCGGGCCAGCTTTCACCGGCAGCTGCGCCTCGCCATCAGGAGCTAGGCGACGGATCGCAAGATCCGCCACGGCTAGCCACACAAATGGCCGATCTCCTCCGGCGAGAGAGAAGACCACCACCGCAGTGCCACGGTCAGCGGCACCTGACGCCCGCCACCTGCCACCAGGTCGGCGCCATCACCACCATCTCCATCCAGGGCCACCGCCCTTGGTGTCGTGATCCCAACTCTTGAGGAGGAGCGGCAAGAGATCCACCCCCATCCCCACCCGCCCGGCCATGCCAAGGCGAGGAAGGAGGAGAGGACCGTGCCAGGGTCCGGGGCTGCGCTGCCGCCCCCATCACCGCCCTCCCGGCGAGGCCACTGCGAGGAACGGCGGAGAGGGCTGCGCCGCAATGGCCAGGGTCGCGCCGCCGCACCTGATGCGTGTAGTTGACACGTCCGTTGGGAACCCCAAGAGGAAGGTGTGATGCGCACAGCGGCAAGTTTCCCTCAGTAAGAAACCAAGGTTTAATCGAACCAGTAGGAGTCAAGAAGCACGTTGAAGGTTGATGGCGGCGGGATGTAGTGTGGCGCAACACCAGAGATTCCGGCGCCAACGTGGAACCTGCACAACACAACCAAAGTACTTTGCCCCAACGAAACAGTGAGGTTGTCAATCTCACCGGCTTGCTGTAACAAAGGGTTAACCGTATTGTGTGGAAGATGATTGTTTGCAGAGAAAACAAGTAAAACAAGTATTGCAGCAGATTTGTATTTCAGTATTAAAAGAATGGACCGGGGTCCACAGTTCACTAGAGGTGTCTCTTCCATAAGATAAAAGCATGTTGGGTGAACAAATTACAGTCGGGCAATTGACAAATAGAGAGGGCATAACAATGCACATACATGGCATGATAAGTATAGTGAGATTTAATTGGGCATTACGACAAAGTACATAGACCGCCATCCAACCGCATCTATGCCTAAAAAGTCCACCTTCAGAGTTATCGTCCGAACCCCTTCCAGTATTAAGTTGCAAAGCAACAGTACAATTGCATTAAGTATGGTGCGTAATGTAATCAACAACTACATCCTCGGACATAGCGCCAATGTTTTATCCCTAGTGGCAACAACACAACACAACCTTAGAACTTTCTGTCACTGTCCCAGCTGTCAATGCAGGCATGAACCCACTATCGAGCATAAATACTCCCTCTTGGAGTTAAAAGCAAAAACTTGGCCAGAGCCTCTACTAGTAATGGAGAGCATGCAAGATCATAAACAACACATATGTAATAACTTGATAATTAACATAACATGGTATTCTCTATCCATCGGATCCCGACAAACACAACATAGAGTATTACGGATAGATGATCTTGATCATGTTAGGCAGCTCACAAGATCCAACAATGAAGCACAATGAGGAGAAGACAACCATCTAGCTACTCGCTATGGACCCATAGTCCAGGGGTGAACTACTCACTCATCACTCCGGAGGCGACCATGGCGGTGTAGAGTCCTCCGGGAGATGAATCCCCTCTCCGGCAGGGTGCCGGAGGAGATCTCCGTAATCCCCCGAGATGGGATCGGCGGCGGCGGCGTCTCGCAAGGTTTTCCGTATCGTGGTTTTTCGCCTCGGGGGTTTCGCGACGGAGGCTTTAAGTAGGCGGATGGGCAGAGTCGGGGGCCGACGAGGGGCCCACACCACGGGCGGCGCGGGCCCCCCTTGGCCGCGCCGCCATGTGGTTTGGCCACCTCGTGGCCCCACTTCGTATGCTCTTCGGTCTTCTGGAAGGTTCGTGGCGAAATAGGCCCCCGGGTCTTTGTTTCGTCCAATTCCGAGAATATTTCGTTACTAGGATTTCGAAACCAAAAACAGCAGAAAACGAGAACCGGCACTTCGGCATCTTGTTAATAGGTTAGTTCCGGAAAATGCACGAATATGACATAAAGTGTGCATAAAACATGTAGGTATCATCAATAATATGGCATAGAACATAAGAAATTATCGATACGTCGGAGACGTATCAAGCATCCCCAAGCTTAGTTCTCGCTCGTCCCGAGCAGGTAAAACGATAACAAAGATAATTTCTGAAGTGATATGCCATCATAACCTTGATCATACTATTTGTAAACATATGTAGTGGATGCAGCGATCAAAACAATGGTAATGACATGAGTAAACAAGTGAATCATAAAGCAAAGACTTTTCATGAATAGTACTTCAAGACAAGCATCAATAAGTCTTGCATAAGAGTTAACTCATAAAGCAATAAATCAAAGTAAAGGTATTGAAGCAACACAAAGGAAGATTAAGTTTCAGCGGTTGCTTTCAACTTGTAACATGTATATCTCATGGATAATAGTCAACATAGAGTAATATAACAAGTACAATATGCAAGTATGTAGGAATCAATGCACAGTTCACACAAGTGTTTGCTTCTTGAGGTGGAGAGAGATAGGTGAACTGACTCAACATAAAAGTAAAAAAGAATGGTCCTTCAAAGAGGAAAGCATCGATTGCTATATTTGTGCTAGAGCTTTTATTTTGAAAACATGAAACAATTTTGTCAACGGTAGTAATAAAGCATATGAGTTATGAAAGTTATATCTTACAAGTTGCAAGTCTCATGCATAGTATACTAATAGTGCCCGCACCTTGTCCTAATTAGCTTGGACTACCGGATCTTTGCAATGCACATGTTTTAACCAAGTGTCACAATGGGGTACCTCCATGCCGCCTCGTACAAAGGTCTAAGGAGAAAGCTCGCATTTTGGATTTCTCGCTTTTGATTATTCTCAACTTAGACATCCATACCGGGACAACATGGACAACACATAATGGACTCCTCTTTAATGCATAAGCATGTGGCAACAATTATTATTCTCATATGAGATTGAGGATATGTGTCCAAAACTGAAACTTCCACCATGAATCATGGCTTTAGTTAGCGGCCCAAAGTTCTTCTCTAACAATATGCATGCTCCAACCATAAAGGTGGTAGATCTCTCTTACTTCAGTACAAGACGGACATGCATAGCAACTCACATGATATTCAACAAGAAATAGTTGATGGCGTCCCCGTAAACATGGTTATCGCACAACAAGCAACTTAATAAGAGATAAAGTGCATAAGTACATATTCAATACCACAATAGTTTTTAAGCTATTTGTCCCATGAGCTATATATTGCAAAGGTGAATGATGGAATTTTAAAGGTAGCACTCAAGCAATTTACTTTGGAATGGCGGATAAATACCATGTAGTAGGTAGGTATGGTGGACACAAATGGCATAGTGATTGGCTCAAGTATTTTGGATGCATGAGAAGTATTCCCTCTCGATACAAGGTTTAGGCTAGCAAGGTTATTTGAAACAAACACAAGGATGAACGGTACAGCAAAACTCACATAAAAGACATATTGTAAACATTATAAGACTCCATACCGTCTTCCTTGTTGTTCAAAACTCAATACTAGATGTTATCTAGACTCTAGAGAAACCAAATATGCAAACCAAATTAGCAAGCTCTAAGAATTTCTTCATTAATGGGTGCAAAGTATATGATTCAAGAGCTTAAACATGAGCACAACAATTGCCAAGTATCAAATTATCCAAGACATTTTAGAATTACTACATGTAGTATTTTCCAATTCCAACCATATAACAATTTAACGAAGAAAAAACTTCGCCATGAATACTATGAGTAGAGCCTAAGGACATATTTGTCCATATGCTACAGCGGAGCGTGTCTCTCTCCCATAAAGTGAATGCTAGGATCCATTTTATTCAAACAAAAACAAAAACAAAAACAAACCGACGCTCCAAGCAAAGTGCATAAGATGTGACGGAATAAAAATATAGTTTCAGGGGAGGAACCTGATAATGTTGTCGATGAAGAAGGGGATGCCTTGGGCATCCCCAAGCTTAGACGCTTGAGTCTTCTTAGAATATGCAGGGGTGAACCACCGGGGCATCCCCAAGCTTAGAGCTTTCACTCTCCTTGATCATATTGCATCATACTCCTCTCTTGATCCTTGAAAACTTCCTCCACACCAAACTCGAAACAACTCATTAGAGGGTTAGTGCATAATAAAAATTCACATGTTCAGAGGTGACACAATCATTCTTAACACTTCTGGACATTGCATAAAGCTACTGGACATTAATGGATCAAAGAAATTCATCCAACATAGCGAAAGAGGCAATGCAAAATAAAAGGCAGAATCTGTCAAAACAAAACAGTCCGTAAATATGGATTTTATTAGGCCATCAGACTTGCTCAAATGAAAATGCTAAAATTGAATGAAAGTTGCGTACATATCTGAGGATCATGCACGTAAATTGGCTTAATTTTCTGAGCTACCTACAGGGAGGTAGACCCAGATTCGTGACAAGCAAAGAAATCTGGAACTGCGCAGTAATCCAAATCTAGTATTTACTTTACTATCAAAGACTTTACTTGGCACAACAAAACATAAAACTAAGATAAGGAGAGGTTGCTACAGTAGTAAACAACTTCTAAGACACAAATATAAAGCAAAGTACTGTAGCAAAATAACACATGGGTTATCTCCCAAGAAGTTCTTTCTTTATAGCCATTAAGATGGGCTCAAGCAGCTTTAATGATGCACTCGCAAGAAATAGTATTTGAAGCAAAAGAGAGCATCAAGAGGCAAATTCAAAACAAATTTAAACCTAACATGCTTCCTATGAAAAGGAATCTTGTAAATAAACAAGTCAATGAAGAACAAAGTGAATAGCATAGGAAGACAAAACAAGTGTAACTTCAAAAATTTCAGCATATAGAGAGGTATTTTAGTAACATGAAAATTTCTACAACCATATTTTCCTCTCTCATAATAATTTCCAGTAGTATCATGAGCAAACTCAACAATATAACTATCACATAAAGCATTCTTATCATGAGTCTCATGCATAAAATTATTACTCTCCACATAAGCATAATCAATTTTATTAGTTGTAGTGGGAGCAAATTCAACAAAGTGGCTATCATCATATATAGGAGGCATATTGTAATCATAAAAAAAAATTCTCCTCAATGCTTGGGGGACTAAAAAGATCATGCTCATCAAAGCCAGCTTCCCCAAGCTTAGAATTTTCCATAGCATTAGCAACAATAGTGTTCAAAGCATTCATATTAATAACATTCCCATTAGCATGCATATAAAGTTCCATGGGTTTTTTAATTCTCTCTTCAAACACATCATGTCCTAATTCAAGATAAAGTTCATAAAGATCTCTCATATTTTTGTTGTTTTCCATTATGCTTAACTAGTGAAATAAAAACATGCATGATATTAAGTAAAACAAGTAACTAATTTTTTTTTTGTGTTTTTGATATAGAGTGCAAGAAAGTAAATAAAGTAAAACTAGCAACTAAATTTTTTTTTGTTTTAATATAATGCAGCAAACAAAGTAGTAAATAAAATAGAGCAAGACAAAAACAAAGTAAAGAGATTGAGAAGTGGAGACTCCCCTTGCAGCGTGTCTTGATCTCCCCGGCAACGGCGCCGTAAATTTGCTTGATGCGTGTAGTTGACACGTCCGTTGGGAACCCCAAGAGGAAGGTGTGATGCGCACAGCGGCAAGTTTCCTCGCAAGAAACCAAGGTTTAATCGAACCAGTAGGAGTCAAGAAGCACGTTGAAGGTTGATGGCGGCGGGATGTAGTGTGGCGCAACACCGGAGATTCCGGCGCCAACGTGGAACCTCGCACAACACAACCAAAGTACTTTGCCCCAACGAAACGAGTGAGGTTGTCAATCTCACCGGCTTGCTGTAACAAAGGGTTAACCGTATTGTGTGGAAGATGATTGTTTGCAGAGAAAACAATAAAACAAGTATTGCAAGCAGATTTGTATTTCGAGTATTAAAAGAATGGACCGGGGTCAACAGCTCACTAGAGGTGTCTCTCCCATAAGATAAGAGCATGTTGGGTGAACAAATTACAGTCGGGCAATTGACAAATAGAGAGGGCATAACAATGCACATACATGACATGATAAGTATAGTGAGATTTAATTGGGCATTACGACAAAGTACATAGACCGCCATCCAACCGCATCTATGCCTAAAAAGTCCACCTTCAGGTTATCGTCCGAACCCCTTCCAGTATTAAGTTGCAAAGCAACAGTACAATTGCATTAAGTATGGTGCGTAATGTAATCAACAATTACATCCTCGGACATAGCGCCAATGTTTTATCCCTAGTGGCAACAAGCACAACACAACCTTAGAACTTTCCGTCACTCGTCCTGAGTGTCAATGCGGGCATGAACCCACTATCGAGCATAAATACTCCCTCTTGGAGTTAAAAGCAAAAACTTGGCCGGAGCCTCTACTAGTAACGGAGAGCATGCAAGATCATAAACAACACATATGTAATAACTTGATAATTAACATAACATGGTATTCTCTATCCATCGGATCCCGACAAACACAACATAGAGTATTACGGATAGATGATCTTGATCATGTTAGGCAGCTCACACGATCCAACAATGAAGCACAATGAGGAGAAGACAACCATCTAGCTACCGCTATGGACCCATAGTCCAGGGGTGAACTACTCACTCATCACTCCGGAGGCGACCATGGCGGTGTAGAGTCCTCCGGGAGATGAATCCCCTCTCCGGCAGGGTGCCGGAGGAGATCTCCAGAATCCCCCGAGATGGGATCGGCGGCGGCGGCGTCTCAGTAAGGTTTTCCGTATCGTGGTTTTTCGCCTCAGGGGTTTCGCGACGGAGGCTTTAAGTAGGCGGAAGGGCAAAGTCGGGGGGCTGACGAGGGGCCCACACCACAGGGCGGCGCGGGCCCCCCCTTGGCCGCGCCGCCATGTGGTTTGGCCACCTCGTGGCCCCACTTCGTATGCTCTTCGGTCTTCTGGAAGGTTCGTGGCGAAATAGGCCCCCGGGTCTTTGTTTCGTCCAATTCCGAGAATATTTCGTTACTAGGATTTCTGAAACCAAAAACAGCAGAAAACAGAACTGGCACTTCGGCATCTTGTTAATAGGTTAGTTCCAGAAAATGCACGAATATGACATAAACTGTGCATAAAACATGTAGGTATCATCAATAATATGGCATAGAACATAAGAAATTATCGATACGTCGGAGACGTATCAGCACCCAACACCGCCCGCGCCGCCATCAACCAGAACCGGGACCATCCCCCTGGCACGGAGGCGTGCCTCCTACCGCCACACCAGGGGACCACGCGAGGATCCCCGCCGCCCCCATCACCGGCCGCGCCAGGCTTCACCGACGGCGGCCTCCAGGGACGACGAGGAGGAGAGGGGAGGGGAGGGGAAGGCGGCGGCGGCTAGGGTTCACCCGAGTAGCCCTTGGAGATCTGCAACAAAGTTCCTTTCATTGGTTCTAATGTTGCAATACAACAAACCCATGTTTCACATTTTTTCTTAAGTTTTATGGACCTTAAGGGCATCAGATGAACCCAAACTTTTTGCCACATCATTTTGTCAGGAAATACAATAATATGAGAAGAAGGAGGGGCGAGAGCTTCCTATGCCATGAGACAGGGGCCATGGCACGTCCCACCTTGCCAGCCTTGCCATGGGGCCCATCTCAGGCCCTAGCACCCCTTTCGCCTCAGTTTCAATGCCTACACCTCCAACAATAAAAAAAATATTATTTATGTTATTGTTCACCTAGTGGTATTGTAGGTGACCTTGTTTGCTCAAGATTGTAATAATAAAATCCATTTCATGTCAGAGTTCTTGAGACAATAATATGTTTAGTCTTAAACTTGGTTTGAGAAGATCTCTTTTCAACCAAGTAGTAGTAAGATGTGTTGCATCATCTCTATGATAAGACTTGATACCCATATGACTGCTTACAAACACAATATTACTTGTTATCACTTGTTGCTTGCTATTAAGTGTTATATTCACATCCACCATATTTATTTTAAACCATAAGAAACACCTTTAAACTTGTTTTAATTCCACTTTTATTTGCAGCACTTCATTATTTTGAAATACAAAAGTATATTATTAACATTACTTGGTTTAATTAGTTAAGTTTTGTAATGCTGACGCTCGTTGTGCCTAACAAACACTTCAGTGGAGTTGGGGACATAAACTGTTTTTCGAGAGTTCGATATAAACCCTCTAGTCACCCTTATAGGGAAAATCACACTTACTGCATCATTATGCACTTCGAGTCCCAACATTCGGTTTACGAGTGTAGTTTCGTTGCCATCACATGGCAGCCACAATGCCACGTGTCTCGGCCCTTTGCCGTGTATATTTTGGGAAACACACGAGAAAAAAGATTAAATCGTTGCCATGTTTTTTTCATTACACGGCAGCCACAACACCACGTGCTCCTGTTCTTTGCCATGTGTACTCGTGGAAAACACACGACAAAGTCCCTCACTTAGGAGAAAACCATTGGGTCTCTCAACCTTCCACCACACTTATATACATATATTAGGGCCACACACAAGTTCGTGGTGGTTTCTAACCCTCCAAAGCGCGAGTTGTGGCAAATCCCAGGCCCATGGGCCTAGCGTTGTCTACCGCTCTAAATTTCTCGGAACAACGGTTAGCCAATGGATTTTTATGTTGGTTTGTGTTTGGTTAGTTCATAGGAAGATGGGAAGCCAAGGCTGAGCCCGAGATCTCACAAGATTTCCTCCGGTGGACCCAGCGTGGGAGTTCCCCACCATCGGTCTAAAACCTTTCCGAGTGACATCGCATGCTTATGAATCGGGTCACAACCGAGCGCAAACTATTGGGTCCCTCAACCTTCCACCACACTTTTATATATATCTTAGGGCCACACACAAGTTGTGGGTGGGTTCCGGCACTCTGAAGCGCGGTCTGGGGTGAAACGTTGGCCCATGGGCCCAACACAGTCTACCCCTCTCAAATTCTCTGAACCACGGTTTGCCAATGGACGTTTCTCTTGGTTTGTGTTCGGTTAGTTATAGGAGCATGGCAAGCCAAGGTTGAGCCCAACAACTCGCAAGATTCCCTTCGGTGGACCCGATGTGATAGTTTCCCCATATAAGTCCAAAACCTCCCTGAGTGACGGCGCATGCTCGCGTCACACCTTGGAGCAACTATTGAGTATATCAACCTTTCACCACACTTATATTAGATCTTAGGGCCACACATAACTTTTGGGTGCGTTCCCGCCCCCTGAAGCATGGTCTAGGCCCAACACGGTCTACCCCTCTTAAATTCTCTGAACGATGGTTGGCCAATGGAATTTTCTCTTGGTTTGTGTTTGGTTAGTTCATAGGAACATGATAAGCCAAGGTTGAGCCCAAGATCTCACAAGATTCCCTCTAGTGGATCCAACGTGGGAGTTTCCCCAATCAGTCCACAACCTGGTCTCATCTGGATGGTTTGTATTTGACGAACATAAAGAACACTGAGTGGGCTGTAACAAGCACATAGGTGAAACTGGTTATATCCAACAGTGCCTCGAGAATGCCATGTATGTTGGATATACAATATGTTATATTCGACGAACACATAGAACATAGAGGGGATGGGAGAAACAACACCACAAAATGAATTGGGAAATATGTGGCCAAGAGAGATGGCTATATATGTGGGCACTCGGGCTCAAAGATTGTGGGAAACGAAGGCGGGAAGGAAACAATGGGAAATGGTGTTGTTTTCCGGCTGTATTGCCACAAACACTCGACAAAGGATCCTTTTCCGTGTACATATAGGAAAACACAAAGATTAGGGAGGGAAATGAATGCGCGCGCGGGAGAGCACATCGGGAACTCCACCGCACGCAGGAAGGAAATGGGACGATGTGGCACAAATTTGTGCCGTCTCTCCGTTAAGGGACACGCAACAAAGACATGTCGTCATAACGACTCCTTCAACTGTGGCCACCACGACATGTCCTAGGTGCTTGCCATGATTTTTTTTTTGCGATGAGCCTTTTCGAAAATTGTCGTGTGTTGCACCTTTGCTGTGTGTTTTCGTCGGTGTTTACAGTGTTCAGTTTGCCATGTGTTTTTGCCAATGTTTGTGGTGTGCGGAACCTTTGACATATTGTTTGTTTGGCCTGACTCGGCAAAGCCCTGTTTCTGAGTTCTGTGCCATATTACACATGGATTCTGGCAGTGTATTATGATAACATGAGATACGCAGTAATTATGTATTGATAACTACATGTATTATACTTTTTAAAGGCTACATGTATTATACTTGATACATTTATGCTTCCCAAGTGACTTTTATGGCTTCTTTTAGGTCGGTGTAAGGCAAGCGTCCTGAATTTCTTGCTTGATTTTTACCGTGTGCAGTCCGGCCCGTTGGTACTTAGTTACCAGGGCCCCCGGCCCGTGCTGTTTTGCGTGTGGAGGACACTTTGCGTCTGCGATGAAAGAAGTCAGCGTGTTCCCCTCCATCCATGTCTCTTCTCCAGAGGAAAACAAGTATACAAGAACAGGATCGACTACCACTACCAGTGACTGCCAGTTCCCTCTCTCCTCGCGTCTCTCTCAGTCTCTCGCTCTCGCACAGACAATTTTGTCCTCTAGGGAGCCAGACCACACTTTTTTTTTGAACATGCAGACCACACATGAGACTCTCTCCCTCTTAACGAAAAGACAGGCAATTTGCACAGCCATTTTCTCTCTCATATCATCTTCGTCCTCTCTCTCTCCACCTTCTCTCACACACAAAAACAAAGCTATCTAGCTCAGGAGTTCGTGTGAATTGCCAAGAAGAAGCACGAACTAGCTCTAAGCTGTCTCGTAGCTGCTTGGTAGGTACAACCTGCATATATACATACGTACCACAACAGAGGGAGCGGGAGAGAGAGGTAGTCATGTGCGACTACTTCTTGCAGACGGTGGAGGGCGACCAGCATGCTGGAGACCTCACCGACATCGTCCGAGCTGGCGGCGCCATGCCGTCTGGCGCCACCGGTCCCCAATCGACGGCGACCGAGTGGCTGCAGCTCCCTACGGGCCCGATCCTCTTCCCGCCGGCCCAATCGTCCTCGGACGGCTCCGGACCCAGCGTTGCCGACGCCTTCGGGGATCCGTTCTCCGGCCTCCAGGACCCCTTCATCAGCGACTACCCCTCCTCTTCCGGCAGTGCTGCCGCCGACTTCTACGACGCCGTAAAGAACGCAATGGATATCGGCATGGCCAACAAGCAGGTCGGCTTCGTCGACGCGGCTGGCTGCGGCGCCGGCGGTGGAGCTGTTGGTGCTGATGGAGGGATGTTGGACATGAGGAATCACCCTATGTTTGCGAGGGAGATGCCCATGTCTGGCGTGTCGCCGCGAGCAATCGGGCCGTACGCGGTCATGGGCGCTGGCGCGCCGAAGCTAGGCGTGCCGATGGCGGCGCACAGGCAGGCGGCTCTGGCACCGTGCTCGTTCGACGCGGCTGCGGGGCTGCAGATGACGTCGTCGCCGCGTTCCAACGGGATCAAGCGCAGGTTAGGCATCGGTCGTTACCTAGCTGTATCAAGTTAGATCTATACAAAAAATATCTTGATCAGTCAGCCATGAAGCATGCCTTGATTTCTATAGCTTCCCCCCGACAAGTGTAATTAAGGATGGAGGTTCCTTGTCGCGGAGGAAAGCACTGTTCAAGATTCGTAATTCAGGGAAAGTTTGCAGCTCCATTTTCCTGCACCTTGCTTAGTTTTTCCTCATTCTGCAACTCCCAAGAATGTCAGGATCGAGACGAGGGAAGAAAATTTAAAGCACGGGCCCTTTTGGGGTGTGACAAAAAACAGCAATATTTTGTAGGATAACAGAAAAAACAAGTGTTTTGGTTTGAGATTCGAGCTTCTAATTCTTCTGAAACACAAAAAGTAGGATGGGCATTATGCATGCATATACTCAGCTAAGATGTTTTCCCATCTCCTAAGTTGTATTGCAGCAAACCCTAGTTTTCAGTTTTGTTTTGAGATGGTCAAACACGTGTGCTGGACTACTGATTTCTTGCTCAATATTGTGCGTTGTCTGCTAAATGAAGGCGATGGTCTTGTGTTTGATGCAGGAAGAACCAGGCAAAGAAGGTGGTGTGCATCCCCGCACCTGCGGCAGCAGTACCCGGGAAGACCACTGGGGAGGTTGTTCCTTCTGATCTCTGGGCTTGGAGGAAGTATGGCCAGAAGCCTATCAAAGGCTCCCCCTACCCAAGGTATGACATGTATATCACATTAGTTTCTCTCTGCACTTACATGGTACTGTTGTATGGCCGCACATCTCTCTAGCTTTTATCTGCTCCATGCATATATGCACCAGGTTATATATGCATGTAATAATTATGGCGATCATAACCATAATAAGATCGAGCATGCTAAAGTTCACACAGTTTGCTCTCCTCAATCAACAGAGGGAAACACTCAAACACATGAATATCTCCCTATTTTCTAGTACTGTTCTACCTGGTTAGTTGTAGAAGAGTATGATAAGGTATTGCATCTAGCATGTGGGGAAGGTTGTACTGCAGTACTCTCATGTTGTCTTTTTCATGGAGTTGTATTATTACTTTTTCCTTCCAACTTGACATCTGCAATCAATTGTACAGTTCAAACAATGTTTAGTGCATTTCAGTGGGCTCACACTTTCATATTTTACTTCATTGAGAAATAGGATTGAGGTTTTTCCCCACTGGTGAAGCCTAGAAAACAATTTCGCATTGTTTTCTTCACAAAAGTATAATGTTTTGAGTTGAACAAACAAACTGAGCAAATATAATAATATTGATATTTCTGTCATATATTATCATTTTCCTTTTTTTTATTTAACTTCAGTTTGCGACTTAGAATTGTCGCATGTAAGGTTATCAGAGGAAATTATTATATATGACCTTAGTTACTACTTTGTCAAACCAACTCTTTCTTCCATTCATCCAACATATATAAGTAAACCGATCATGCATGGGCTTACTATTTTTTTTGTTGGTGGCTACATCTTGAATATACACTGCTTCATTTTAAGATGTAGTTGGAACTAACCAAGTTTTTCCAATATTGGATTAACCTATCTAGTAAAATTAACAAGCCTGTAATCAAGTTCATTTAGGTTGAGCTGACATGAAACTATATACAACTATACATAGATCCATTCATCTAAATAACGTTCCACTCTTTGCAAATTATGAACGTCCTTTTTCCACTTCCCTTTGAAGTTATTTATCAAAACATATTTGTAAATCAATTAAATGTAAAATGTTTATAACCTTTATGACCGCCTATATATGTTCTTCATTTGTGGTGAATATAAATAAATATTTAAATGACATAAGGATAATAACCGTTGATCATGGAATTAGCATCCCATTTGCTAAAAATGCACCATATATGTAACATATTGCTAAAATTTATACTCCACCCGTTTAAATACAAATAGATGTCCTTCTAACTTCTTAAAATTTCTAAAATTAATATAGTTCTTCTTGAGTCCCAATGCAGTTTTAGTCACTATATTTCTTGCTTTTGCCCAAGGTCAATGTCATAAAATACAGCTAATTAGCTTATTTTTCTTGCATACATTGCTTTGTGAGGTAAAACATATGATACAATGAACATGAGAAGAAAAAGAGATCATAAAACGAACATTTCACTCACAGTTTCCATTCTTGTGCCAAACTCCAAGAGGACGCCTTTTCTTTTGAAAAGGGTGGAGCTAGCACAGCAATTGATGAATTTGTTCATAATATCGTTAACCAAAAAGGAAAAGTTTGTATCTTGCATTGTACGTCTCTACTACACCTACTCGTCTACATTTTTGTTAGATGTGTTAGAGAAGAAATAAGATTGTCAATTCTTGAATATTATTTACCTAAACGTGTATTAGTTCCATCCATGCATGAAGTCTTTGAAATTGCACTTAAGCAAAAGGAAATCGGTTTCCCCTCATGGCCACCAAACAATTCCCACCGATGTATCTAGGGTGTGGTACCGGTACATACCATATATATGCTCTTAACTGATTAACTCTGGAATGCACTGATCTGCATAATACCACCAGAATACTTTTCTAATGATTTTTTACACCATGGATGCATATCCAGAGGGTACTACAGGTGCAGCAGCTCCAAGGGGTGTCCTGCACGGAAGCAAGTGGAGCGCTGCCGGACAGACCCCAACATGCTGGTCATCACCTACAACTCGGAGCACAACCACCCATGGCCGACGCAGCGAAACGTGCTTGCCGGCTCCACGAGGTCCAACTACGCCAAGAATAGCACCAACACAGCTTCAGCTTCGTCGAAGAACAGCAACTCCTCCTCGCGCAACCAGCACAAGCCAGTCGTCAAGGCAGAACGGAAGGACCAATCCGCCGCGGCGGCCGCCGCCGCCGCGAGCACGACTACGAGCACCGGCAACAGCACACCTCCGTTGGCTGTGAAAGAAGAGGCGGAAATGGACAGAAGCATAGGCGGCGATACTTCAGTCACGGTCGATCATCACAGTGACCATCTCCTGCAGCAGATGTTCAGCCAGAGCTACAGGCCGATGACGCCGGAGGCTGCCGGCAGCTACCACCACCACGATGACTTCTTCGCCGACCTCACCGAGCTGGACTCGGACCCTGTCAGCCTGATCTTCTCCACGGAGTACATGGAGGCCATGCCTGACAAGAGTGACAAGGAGAAGGCAGCAGCCAAGGACTTTGATCCATTATTCATGATGGACTGAGCGCCTGCAAGTGTTGTTACAACTTCTGCAGGGAGCTCATTTGAGCAAGTGGAGAGAGGTTTATCAGATATGACATTGATTAGTTACCTTAAAACATATTACCTTCGTTCCAAAATGTAGTATGTTTTGGAAACCTAATTTAGCATCTCAAAACATACTGCATTTTAGTACGTAACAAGCTTGCATCGATGCATGTGCAAATGCAAACAACATGTTTGATCTCTAGCTAGCTAGATATAGGCTTGAAATAACCGTGAACATGACAAAGAGCAAGAAAAGGGAACTGAGTTTTTCGCTCTCTTTCCTTCTCTTCAGTTAGATATACTGTGTGCTCCTTCTTTCTAATGTGATTGAGACTTGAGAGGGGTTTTGTTCAAGATGATCATATCCAGATATATGGTACATTTTTCTCTTTCTAAGGAGGCATGAGTACATGCATGGATATTCACTCCTCTCTCTCTCTCTCTCATGGTTCACTGTTATATAACAGAACACTATATTCTATGTGCTTGGCGAAAAGGATGGATCGACGGAGCATGTAAAGACATGTACTCTTCCAGACGTGACATAAAGCTTAGGTTGCAACTGTTTTAAACATGAAGTGCACTAGATGTGACATCAAATAACTCTCTCTCTTCTCATGGGCAGAATAGTGCAGCGTCTGGCTGTGATGAGAATCTGAAGAGAAAAATGTGAAAAAAAGTAGTGCTGGCTCTTGCTTGCATGAGAAGGGAATATGTTGGGTCTGGCATGGTGCATACTTTTGTCTCCAGCTGCAAGAAATACATCTTTACTACTGGCCCACCTCTGTCATGCACACCTATGTCTAAGATACGCACTCATTAATTGTACTAATACTTGTCGTAAATTTAGGCAAAATATATGCCAAAACCTCTCTAGATTTATTGAATTTGTGACAAGTACTTAAAACAGGAGGGGGTACATATACTACCGCACAAAAGGCGTCTTTGCCAAGTTAAAAAAAAATACATGGCAACAACCGTTCGGAACATGGCGACGCCGTTGCCGTGTCCTAGCACACGGCGAAGAAAAGGACGACGAACTCCTTTGCCGTGTGTTTTTTCCCCGGAACACGGCAAAGCTTTTGTCATGTGTTTTTTTTTTGGCAGCACGGCGTAGAAAAGGAGGGTAACGGTGGCACACAATGCTAACGGTGATCGAGACACATCATCGTGCCTTTGTCGTGTTCCTCCAAGAAAAACACACGGCAAAATCCGAGCCCTTTGTCGTGTGCCTACTAACCCAGAACACGGTGACCCTCTCATCTTTGTCGTCTGTACTGTAAAAGGACACGACAACATGGCCATTTGGTCACCTTGGTCGTGTCAGGCAACACAGGTCGGCGGCGCATGGCTGCTTTACCGTTTGTATTATATATGCAAGCATCATACTTCCTCCACGAGTAAGTGTAATTCTTCCGTTTGTATTAAATAAAACCTTTTAATGTGCGGATGATGCGGTGGCCTTTGTGACTCTGTTCAAGGAATACATCCAACACTTGGCAATTTTCCTCGAAAGCTTTGGCGGGGTAACCGGCCTCGGTACCAATTTCCAAAAAAAAAATCGGCCGTCCCCATTCGTTGTGGCAACTTGGATCTTGATGAAATCCTCAATGGCATTCCGGCAACTAGAACTTCATTTCCCTTGCAATACCTCGGCCTCCCGCTCTCGGTTATATGTTTAAAAAGGGTGGACTTCCAACACCTTGAGGATAAGTACACTGGCAAACTTCCTACCTGAAACGGAAAGTATGTTACTACGGCCGTCCGCACCGCTTTGGTAAAATCGATGCTTGCCTCCCAAGCTATTTACCATCTCACCCCTCTCAACATACCTTCGGAATCTCTTAAGTTCATCAACAAAATTGAGAGGGCCTTTCTTTGTTCCACCAAGGATACTACCACCGGCCCCAAGTGCAAAGTTAATTGGGATTTGGTGTTACCCCCAGACGCTTGGAGGGCTCGGGATTCTTCACACGGGAAAGTTTCTACGGCCCTTAGACTTCGATGGCCTTGGCTTAAATGGAAAGGCCCAACAAAAATTTGGGTTGGTTATAGGAACTCTTGCTCATCTGAGGATATGGAAATCTTCTATGCCATCACCACTATCATCCTTGGAAATGGGAAAAGATGCCGTTTTGGCATGCTACTTGGCTTCAAGGTAGGAAGCCCATTGAGATTATACCTGGCCATGGGCATCCCGGCCCGGTCGTCCTGGCCCGAAATTCCAGGGCCAAGCCCAACCCGATCATGTCTCTGGGCCGGGCCTAGACCTGATTTTGTGGCCAGATGCTTGGGCCGGGCCGGGCCTAGGCCGTGATTTCATGCGTTTTACTGAAGCGGTCCGGCCCGAGGCCCGAAGGGCTTTCTCCTTGATGGGCCGGGCTTGGGCCACTTTTTTAGGCCCGACGGTCGGGCCAGGCCAGGCCTGAGCTAGTATATTTTGCGTCGGGCTTTGGTCGGCCCAGCCCGAGGCCCGACCGGCCCGTGAAATGCACAGGTATATTTGAGATTGCTCTGCTTATGTACGTCTCGTCCAAGAGAAAGAATTGGAAGGTATCTCAAGTGCTTCATGATGTAGCATGGGTGGGAAAATCGACTTGGAGCGTGATTTCACCTTGGAGCAACTCTCTCAATATGTGGAGCTTTGGTCCCTTGCGGCGAAAGTGAATATAAATGAAGACATGGATGATGACATTGTTTGGAAACTCACTGCAAATGGGCAATAGTCCGCTAAGTTGGCCTATGAGGTGCAATTCTTGGGTTCAATCTCCTTGACCATGAACACGATGGCTCGGAAAGCTCAGGCACCTCCCAAGGTCAAGTTCTTCGCGTGGCTTGCAAACCAAAATAGGATTTGGACTGCAGACCGGTTGGAGAAGCGGGGATGGCCAAAATGTGGGCTTTGCCCGGTTGGTAAGCAATGCACGGAAACTGTGGCTCACCTTTTCTTGCATTGCCACTCCACCACCCGCCTTTTGAGCCTCTCTAAGGATTGGTTGGGTATCCCCGAGCTCAACCCAATTGTCAATGGACATGACTCAACATCTTGGAATGGTGGAACATGTTGTCGGGAGGCTCTACATGGAACTGCAAGGCCATGTCATCCCTAAACATGCTTGTCTTTGGGAGATATGGAACGAATGCAACGCTAGGGTCTTCCACAATAAGCAAGCTCTCTTGCACATAGTCTTCTATAAGATTAAAAAGGAGGCGCGCCTTTGGGTGTTGGTGGGTGCCAAGCGTTTGGGGAAATGATTCCGGGAGAGTAATCGTGTAATTTTATTTTACGGTCTTGTAAAAAACTATTCTGAATTGATTGAATAGGGAAAAGCTTTTGCCCCCATTAAATAAATCTTTAAAATTTGACCAACATAATGGGAAAGAGTAGCAACAAATACATCGTCGAATTGATATAGTGTGAAACTACATTTTAAGATGGATCTATTGATACTAATTTAGTATCATAAATAATGTCACTTTTCCCTATAAAATTGATCAAAGTTTCATAAAAAATTGAACTTAAAGTTTCATAATTTTGAATTATCACAAAAGCTAAAATGCATTTATTCGCAGGTGGAGGGAGTATGTGTAAGTTGGAGGCTTGGAGCACATGTTTTCCATACACATCTCCTGCTGCCCTCTACACTACATACATGTATCACATATATGGAAGTATATCAAGATAGCCATATGCACGTATACTACTTCCTCCCTTCACTATGATAAGATGTTATAGGCATTTTTCAAAAATGCATGTATCTAGACGCATTTCATTACGTAGGTTCACTTATTTTAATCCGTGTCTAGTTTATGTTAAATATCTAAAATGTTTTATAATTCTCCCTCTGTTTCTATATATAAGGCGCATTTCGAGGTATAACTTTAACTAATAATTTAACTACCATAATATAAGTTATATGTCATAAAAAATATGCTATTGGATTCGTATTTAAAAGTACATATAACTTACTTTTTATAAATAAATTGTTAGTTAAATTTTGGCACATAATACTTAGTGGCCTTATATATAAATAGAGAGGGAGTAGTGACGAATGAAATACTATGCCCATATGTATATCGTGCGCCTCGATTTCTGGCCGACAAGAGTTAATACTCCGTACATTTTCACATCCATCCACGGGTACGTAGGGTACAACAACAGCACGAGTACACGGGGGACACACCCTGTTCTGAATACGTATACCCCGCGAACCTTGTCTCCAAATTAACGTGTATGCATGTGTGTGCTCAACAATGTCATGCTGTTATACGCAAAAAAAAAAAAAAAAAAAAAAAATGTCATGCTGTTTCGGATCCAGACTCGCACGCATCTGCATGGATCGATTGCAAACACTGCAGTTGAATCGACAGATCGATCGTTAGATCATCAAACTGTTGGAGAGTACAAGAAAAGGACAGTAGCACACATATAGGAGCATGCAGGCATGCCCGCGAATTCGATGCCTGTACAGCGCCGCGACATGCATGCGTGCGCGTTTCGTGTCTTCGCCCTAAATGACCCTTAACCAAACATTTAACCATTTCTAGTCTTTCGGAAAACTTTCAACCACGGTTATAGTTTCTTGTAGCCGCGCTATTTTCGATGGCTTATCTAAAACTTACATCTGGAGAAGAATTAGCCAACCAAACACTCCAGTTTGGTTGGCTAATTCTTCTCCAGATGTAAGTTAAAAATGTAAGACATTTGAGTCGAGCCACATACCAAAATGCCATGTCTTAACTATTTTTGATCTATAGGGTTCGAGACTATTCTTAAAGGGTCTTTCAAACTAGCTAACCTAATTTGTTCAACAAAAAAAAAAAACTAGCTAACCCACCAATTGAAGTGTCTATCCTGCTTTTGGGCTAGAAATGACTGAATCTTTTGAATCCACCCACACCAACCGTCGTAGAGTGGTCCAAGTAAGTTAGCCTAACCGGTGGGCTGCAAGAGAAGCATAATAAGTAATTGAAAGCTTTTTAGGGCAGAACTGGCTGAAAATTTTCTTAAGAAACATTCAGAATGAAGACACATCTAGGTACCCCGTGGCTGTGGGCACCCATTCGTCGCCCCCATCGCACCTGAGAAGTTAAGATAGGAAGAAGAAAGAAGAGAAGCAGCAAGGAAGGAAGCCGGAAGGAAAGGAAAACCTATCACTCCCGTTGCACCGGCCTACCACCTATATTCCCCCTTCGTCGGTTGAACTTCCACATTTTCTTCCCCAACACTAGCGAGCCCCCCTAACCCTAAGAAATGACCCCACCTCCAACCCTAAATCCATTGCTCACCTCCGTTGCAGCCAACTTTTGGCATCAACGTCTACGGCTCACCCGGCTAGCTGCGGCGTAGCCGGCTCCGACGAGTCTCGTGGGTGGTGATGGTGGAACGACAAGCTTAATATGTACTATCCCTCTCCGACAGGAAAGCACTTGGGCGCGGATCTCAACGCACGAGGCATGGGAGTGGACGGAGCGGAGAGGGCGTGCTCCATCCTTCCGTTTGGCCCAGATGTGCGATGGCGCTGGGAGCCAGAATGACACACTAATTGAGGAGGCAGGAGAGTGTACAATTACCAACAGCACAAGCACACGACAAAGTTGTGTACGTACGTAGTACATAAGAATGTACATGCATGAAATAACTGCCTACATTTGCCGCATGCAAAAGATACATAGATCGCTCTTCCAGAATACAACAGATCAGACACATTTGAGCTAGTCGTGTCATGTGTGCTCGCGCGTGCTAGTGTTTATCTTTGCACACTTGCCCACCTAGACAGTCATCACAGTAGTATCTCACGACACCATAGTACCAAAATGCATATAGATTTCTTTTCATGCTTATTATGCCGGGGACCGGCCTAGCAAATCTTTCAACCTTTTCTTTTTGTTGTGCGCGGGGCCGGGCCAGCAGATCGTGGCCGTCCGTAACAGTACTGACTGGTCCCTTTCTCTTTACGCCCTGCTGTCAAGTCAAAGAAAAGCCAGTGATGCAGAACAGTTGGCAATGCATATGCTCTCCAAGATCTCTTTCGTCGACCGGTGCCATTCTCTTCCTTTTCTTTCTCCCACGAGAATTGTAACGAACACTGGTAGGTTAGAGCATCTCCAGCCGCGTCCCCCAAAGCGTCTCCTAAAGGGATTTGGGGCGCGCCAGACAAAAAAACTGTTCCAGCCGCGTCCCCCAAAGCCCATTTTTGTCCGGCGCGCCCCCATACGGTGTCCGGCGCCCCGAGCCCGTCCCCGTCCCACAGGGGACGCACCGGGCACGCCGAACACAACGATAAGCGAGGCGGGGAGTGGCGGGGCCGACCCGTCAGCGGCACGGAAGGCTAAAACCCCGTCGCCTACCTTTGGTCAAGCGATGTTAATGGCGTCCCTGTTTTCCCAGGCGACGCAGGGACGCGTCTCGTCGTGCATGGCCGCGTGGCCGTCCGCGCCGGAGTTATTGCGTGCAACCACCCGCCGCCGCCGCCGTTTTAAGACGCCCTGCAGCTTCTCGCCGCTCATCACAATCCTTATCGTCGCCGCCGTCTCCCCTCCCGCGATATTCTCCTCGCCGCTCCAAAAAATGTCGAGCTCGTCCTCCCGCAAGATCGCCGCGGCGAACGGCTTCGGCCGCGGCAGCCTCACCGTGGCGGAGGCGTGGGCGCCGTACCACGCCCGGTATCCGGTCCCGCCGGACATGCGGCCGCCAGCGGCCGGCGGCTGGAAGATGGCCGTGAACGGCATTGGCATCCCGCCGCCGCCGAAGCCGGACACGGATCAATGGAGGGACGCCATCAAGGCCCGGCGGGCTCAACTCACCCCCGCTGAGCGGTTGGATCCAACGTGGGCGGTCACCAACAACGACGCCTGGTGGACGACGTACTTCAAGGCAAAGTACGACGTCGAGATGCACAACACCGAGAACCTCGTCGGCGGCCCCAACAGCTGGAACAAGGACGACCGCGCCCTGTTCTGGGGCGTTCCGGGGCGCACCCTCGACAACGTCATCCGCGTCATCCGCGGCATCCGCAACGGCGCTCCAAGGCTGGAGATGCCGTTGTCGCCGCCACCGTCTCCTCAATGGCAGCCGAGGAGGACGACGTACTCCTCCTCCTCGCACTCTTCTTCCTCGGGACCGGCGCGATCGACGCCGTCCTCGTCGTACCGGTCGGCGCCCTACACCGTCCCCAAACGGGAGGTCAAGGAGGAGCCGGTGACGCCCGTCAACACGAGGCGTGGCGGCAGCAGCAGCGGCAGCCGACGGCAGCAAGGGAGGCGCGGCGGCGCCCTCCTCATCCCGAAGCCGGAGGTGAAGGAGGAGCCGGAGGAAGCATCGCAGGCGGCGCTGATGGCGGAGTACGAGCGGCAGCAGCGGCTCATCGCCAGCAGCGACGACCCCGAGGACTGCCCAGGGCTGCGTGCGGCGTTCTTGGCGTCCATGAACGACAAGGACGCCTGGAGGGGCGACCTGGACGCGGCGATCGCCATGTCCATCCGCAACTCCGGCAAGCCGCTGGTGGACCTCACCGACGACGGCGAGGCAGGACCAAGCGGCTTGGTGAAGGACGAGCCCGTCGACGAGCCCGTCGAGGAGCGCGTCAAGCAGGAGGTCATCACCGAGGAGATGTACAACTTCCAGCAGTACTACAACGCCTCCGGCCGCCGCAAGTGGTTCTAGATTAGGTTTAGTTTAAATTTAGTCAAATTTCATTCGAATCTATGTAAGTTTGGACGAATCTAATCGAATCTCGTTAAGTTTAAAATTTCCGAATTTTTGTTTGGGGGACGCGACTGGGGAGCGACGTCCCCCAAAGGCAGCACGAACGAAACACGTCCCCAAACGCTCAATCCGGCGCGGTTTGGGGGACGGTTTGGGGGACGCGACTGGAGATGCTCTTACTACGTGGTGAACCTATCATACGACTTAGGGCATGCACACAATGATCAAAGTTAACTAGCTGCCTGTAAGGAGGTGTCGCCTAGGATTTTTTAGAACGTGGATGAAAGAGAAGGAGGAGAGAAAAGAAAGGTGTCTGCAATTTTATCGACGGTCGAATGCTTCAGAAATCGCGAGCTACAGACAACCAATTCTCCGTTATATGAAGAGGACGCCTGTAAACTACCAACGGTTTTTTTATAACAGCAGGAGAGGAGTTGGTTTACAAGAAAAGAAGGCCCAAAAGTGGGGGCACTTCTGCAAAAAAAACATATACAAATGGTCAGCCGGGGTCAGGGGTGCCCCTTCAGATTGGACAACAAGTGAAATAGGTGCTCCAGCGATTCTCCAAACATCAATCTCCTTCATTATTTTGCAGAACATCGCATGCACTGACATCTCTTTCCCGTCGAAGATAGAACGGTTTTTCGCTCCTTCCAAAGTTCCCAGCACACAAGGTTAGTCAAGGGGAAGATGATCTTCCTTCGTGCCTTAGGCTGATTACCCACCATATTTCTGTACCAGTTTTGGACAGTGTGCTGCTCATTCGACCATAGCTCCGGCTTTACTGCATCTAGGTTGAACCGTGTAGCAATGGATGACCGTACCTTCAAGCTATATGGGCACTCAGTGAACAGATGACAAGCCGTTTCCAAGTTTTGGCGGCAAATAGGATAGAAGTATTCGTTTTCCCAACAACGCAACAGTAGTTTATCAGCCGTCAAAATGCGGTCAAGCATCAAGGTCCAAATGAAGAACTTGCATCTTGCCGGCGCCCATCCCTTCCAAACAATCTTCTTGTAATCAGTACCAACCGTGCCGATGAACTGGAGTTGATAGGCAGATCTGGAAATATAGTAGTTCTTGCTACCAAAGGTCCAAGTGATTTTATCCGGAGAATCTGTGAGCTACGTTTCGTCGATAAGTGCTGCCAAACGCAAAAGCTCCGTGGAGTGGCAATCATCAAGGGAGAAGCGCAGGTCCTATAACCATTTCCTATTGGCAAGGGCCTCTTTGACAGATCTATTTTTTCCTAATTGAGATCTTGAAGAGCTCCGAAGCAATTTCTTGCGGGGTCATATCATCGAGCCATCTATCCGTCCAGAATCTCGTTGTTTGGCCATTGCCAATGGTGATTTTTGTCGCGGCCACAAACAAACTACCAACGTTAAATCGTGTGTTCAAGCAGTTTTGGGCAAGAAAAGGCTAGCCCAAGTGGAGTGTGTAGTGGCCCAAATAAATAGCCCAATTGTTGGGTCAAAAGGGGCTATAGATGGTTGAAAGTTTTTTCAAAACCCAAAAACGGTTAAAAGTTAGCTTAAAGACCATTTGGGTCAAAGAGCTCCTATTATACCTTAACGCCAGATTCTTTTTTTTGTTTAGCTTTGCCGAGCGCTCATGTTGATACATAAGATTAGCCAACTAATTTTATGGACATCGCTGCGTGCCTCCTGCTGATGGAGTAAATTACATGAATGACATCAAGAATTTGCATGGGCATGTGTTTTTAAGATATTCGAAATGGAGGATGTATCTCCGCATCGAAAAAATGTGTGCGACCTTTTCTATTAATAAATGTATGCCATCAAACTTTAAAAAACCTTAAGCAACCATGCAACACATACACACCCGATAACGAGAGAATAGCATGTCAACACGGTCTTATACCCTATAAACAACCCCTCCCCATCAACTACAAAACCGGGAACATCGCATGCCCTTGGACACCCTCTAGGCGAAACGAGATCGCTCCTCTGGTCTAATATATTCTTAGAGAGCACCTCATCCACATGCTACAGAATATGTCGCCGCAATCATTCCTGGGGTCGATGCCACGACGACGACAGAGTAGCGACCCGCCCCTGTGCGAGTCTATCCTAGCACGCCTTCACAGAGACCTAGCCGCACCATGTCGTCGAGTCTCGTCGTCGACGTGGTAAGACGCACGCCGCTCTTCCGCTTGCCTCCACCATCTAGCAACTACTCCAAAAATGATGCCTTCAAGAGACAGAGAGCGACATTGAACGTGTCGCCATCGTTCGATCCGGGATACCAGGATCTAGGGTTTTCCCCGTAGCAGGACAAGTCAGTAGACACATGCTACAACGACAATGCCTTCAACAAGGTAATGACGTGTATACGACGCCATCGCTCGCCATAAATGGAGTCGGAGCAAGGTTTTCAACGACGAAGATGCCTACCTCCAACTCGCCACCGAAACTAGACGTGGAATCAAGAATCTGTTTTAAGTATATGGTTTGCTAAATCTACCAAGTATGAAAATATATAAGGGTATTTTTGTCAGCCAATCGAAAAATTTGTAACAAATAGGGTTTTGCTAATTTTCCAGCGGGTGTAGATTCTTGGTCTTTCTTGCGGATTATCCGAAGTCCTCAACTACAATTATGTTCTTTTTCGCTGACACCAAAGGTTTCCTGTGTTCAACATCTTCGTGTTGGATAATTAGGCATAATTTTCATGATTAATTCTAGAACATAAAAAACATGACTACAACAACTACTAACATATGAAAGTCGAACATACTATATGTATTAAGCAACATGAATAGGAGCAGTGCATGCAATATGAAAACAATCGCTAAATAGATTGGATCACCTGATAGTATCGATCCGGTGGAGGTGTACCAGTCGTCGATGCAACAGTAACGTTGTTGATGACGAAGTTGGCCAAGACAGGTCAAAGTAGACGGCGTTGAAGACGACGGTAGGTCACACCGCCCGACCTATCCGGTAGGCGAACCGTGATAAAGAGCTTGAGCAGTCATACGGAGCACTTCACAAAAACCTAATTCGCCCTCTCCCGTATAGGATCACAAAGGCGACTGGTTCCGAATTCCTGCTCTCCCATTTTCCGGTGCATATCGACGTCGGCGGGCGGGATGGAGTAGGATACGGTGGCGGCGCAAGCAGAGAGAGGTAGATAAACCCTAACTCGTGTATCAGATATGTTTCGACAGCAGCCGGGCAAGAGATTGAATAGGCTCAGGAAACCCTAGGCAACATGAGCCATGCCCATGTCGCACGTTTCGAGTTGGTTAGTGATAGCACATGATCTAGGAGCGGCCCGAACCAACTGCGACGCGGCCGTCTAGGACTCTATTTGTTTTCCTAGACAACAAAAATAAAGCAAGTCCCGGCTCGAGGCTCAATCCACTCAACACGAGTGCGCGCACATCGAGTCGAGCGAGGAGGAGGAGCGTGCATGTACCTCTCCTCTTCTCGTTCACTCACAAGTGGTGGAACAACCGACCTTATAAGGTGGTCTAACTTACTCCCAACTTTTTATGTGATACTAAACTTTGCTCCCCCTCTTGTGAGCTGCCACCAATTTGCGCTCAAACTCACATGGGCTGCATATGTGGACTTTGAGATTTATAGTAAAAGCTGAAATACTATTTGCGCCAAAGGGATTATCCCACTTATTTCAACAATCCCCACTAGATCTCAGATGCCATTTACAGATTTACCAATACTCACTGGTTGTTTATATACCAGTGATGGCAGAGATTGTTAAGTTAAACTTCTGCCTAGAGTTTTAAGCTACATCCATTCACACTAAAACAATGGACTATGCCTTGAATTGCAAGTTTTGCATGAATAAGTTTCACTCAAAGCCATAACCAGTAGCCTACCCCACAGGTGAAGCATATATGCCATACTTCCCAGTCTCTTCATGAGTTCACTAGAGATCACCCAAATCTTAGAGATTGCAAATTTTAACAATCAGACTCATATTGGCGTGTTCTTTAAAGAATGCTCTGTACGACAAAATATTTTCTAAAATATCTAACAACAACACATTAAAGCATGTGTTGCCAACATGCCTTACAACCATTGAGAATTGTACATCTTCACATAGAGAGGGTTACATAATATTCTCTTAGTTAAACCACTAGCTTGTTTTTTCCGGGTCCTAATTCACGGGATCTCTGATCACAAAGGTTGGTTTACTCCCATGGTGTAACATCTATGGGTCTCAATCCCATCTCTCTCGATGAACTTTCCATGTGATAGTCCATTTGTAGAGGGATCTGCCAGGTTTTTGTCTGTTTGAATATATATAACAATTGTTACTCTAGAGTTTTACAATTTTCTGACAGACTTCAAACGTCTCTTTACGTGTATTGATGACTTCGGGTTATACTTAGAATTATTCACTTTGGCAATTATTGTTTGATTGTCACAATTTAAAGGATAGTCGGAATAGGTTTTTCAGACACATGAAAGTCCATCAAGAGCTCATGTATCCATTCCGATTCAACAATGGTTATGTCCAAAGAAGCAAGTTCTTATTCCATAGTTGACCTCGTCAGTATATATGGTTTGTTTTCAAGATCTCCATGGTACTGCTCCACCTTCAAACGTAAATACATACCCACTAGTGGCATAGAGTTCATCTACATAAGAGATCTAATTCGAATCACTATATCCTTCAAGCACAACTGGGTGTCCTGAATAGTGAATCACATAAATCATTGTACCACATAGGTAGCACATGACCCTATTAAGTGCATGCCAATGATCAATATTCGGGTTTCACATGAACCTACTCAACTTTCTTACCGTAAAAGAGATGATGGGTCTATTTGTCCTTGCTAAGTACACGAGTGAGCCAATAATCTGAGAATATCTCAATTGATCTATGGCAATCCTCCGGTTCTTGCATAATGTCACACTGGGATCATAAGTTGTTGGAGAATACTTGCTACAATATAGCCAAACCGGCTCAGGATCTTCTGAAAATAATGAGCTTACGTTAAAGTAATCCCATTCTCGTTCTTAAGCAACTTGATGTTTAGAATCACATCAACATCTCTCAGATCTTTCATGTCAAAGCTATTTGACAAGAAAAACTTGACCTCATTTATTACTTTCATGTTTTTACCAAAGATCAGAATATCATCCATATACAAACATATAATAACACCTTCGCCCTCACCATGGCTATAGTAAGCACACTTATCAGCCTCATTAACAGCAACGTCTATAGAAGTTAAAGTTCTGTCAAACTTCTCATGTAATTTCTTAGGTGCTTGTTTCAGGCCGTATAAATATTTTAGTAACTTGCACACCTTTCTTTCTTCACTTTTTTACTACAAACCCATCAGGCTGATCTATATAGATTTCCTTTTCTAGTTCTCCATTAAGGAAAATTGTCTTACATCCATTTGATGGACGATAAGACCGTAGTAAGCAGCCATGGACAGTAGTAGTTAAATGGTGGTCAGCCTAGCGACAGGTGAATAGGTGTCGACGTAATTTTCACCTTATCTATGTGTGTAGCCTTTCGCTACAAGCTTCTTCTTGAACTATCCAATAGTACCATCAAGTTTTAGCTTCTTCTTGAGCACCCACTTACGACCCACATGCTTACAACCATGGGGTCGTTCTGATAGCTGCCAGGTTCTATTAGAAAGAATCAAATCCATCTCATTATGGATAGCTTCTTTCCAGTCATCTGCATCTGGAGATGCATATGCCCCTACAATGAACGTGAGAGTATCATCTACAAGGTATACAATGAAATCAACACCAAAGAATTTTGCAACCCTGCGTCTCTTGCTCCGTGAAGGAGCTTCATTATCATTATTGTCAATAATATCCTCATGTAGTTGCTCAAAATACTTATTAGATGCACTAGACTCAAGAATTATTTCAGTAGAAATTCTATCAATGCTATGCATATCTTTCATAGGAAACCTATTATCAAAAAATGTTGCATCACAAGATCTTATAATGTGTCACCTTCACTATAAAAATCTAACAAAATTAGTAGTGTTGCAATGTGTATTATTCACTATAAAATTTACTAGAATTTTTCATTTTTGTGTAGCTTAGAATATAAAGTAGTTTATATTGAGATTTTGCACCATTGTAATATACATTATTGGCTATCTCTAGAATTTTAATTCAGAGTTTTCTAAAATCTTAAAATACGAATTTCGATTGTTTGATAATAAAGGGCTACGTTTAGTTCGGCCTCAGTGAAGTTTTCCCACCTTCCTGTACTTACCCACTTCCATTGCTAATTGTTCATGCTATTTATTTAACCTTTTGTTGTTTTACAACCTTCCTATGCAATTATGGATATTCTGGTGTCATATTCCATCTCTTCCTTCAAGAATCACACTGGAAAGATATATGTACAGTACTAGCCTACCGGTATCCTTTTCTTATAACTTTTGCCCCCACCTTCCGTATCCCTTGCCCCCACGCGGCGGCAGCCACCGGCAGCTCCCCCTCGCGCCCCTCCCCTCCCGCACCCCCTCCCACCACCACCACCGGAGACGTCACCGGGCAAAGTCCTGGTGGTGTGGTGGCGGCGGACTTACTCGGATGTTGGTCCGGTTTCGGTGGCTCCCGCTCGCGAGCGAACCTTGCAGTTGTGGCGCGGTTGTTGGCAACCAGGAGCACAGAGTGCGGGCGATGGCGGCAGCCGGCGATGGCAGTGTTCTTTAGGCGGGACTGATCTGGGCCTATAGGCTCGGATGGGTTCTGATCTGTACCTCACGCTTTGATGTTCGACATCGACATCTGGTTGATCCCGGGCTTCATCCGCACCATGAGAAGATCGGGCATGCCGGTGGTGGCATCCTCTTCCACCGGAGGTGTTCGGCTGGTTGGTGGTGGAGGGCGACGGCGTGGGGGCTGGCCGATTTTCCTAATAAAGGTGGTTGTCCTAGGGTTCTTCTTTTGCAAAGATGGTGTACTTCCTAAGGCCGTTTCTTTTCATCTGGTCGGAATGTTGAGTTCCGAAAGGCTCCGTCGGCGAACATAACAGTGCATCTTATGCCTGGAGTTTGCTGGATTGGTTAGTATTCGGTCGTGCGAATCCATGCTTTTATTCCGACTGTTTGGTTCCGGAGGGAGCGGCACGAAGCCCTGTTCTATGTTGTCATCAGATGAAATTCTGGTCCATGGTGAAATCAGAGGCGAAGAATATCATGATGGTCGGATTGGAGAACTAGTAGTAATGGAGGTTCGATTCTCTATGATATTGAGGGATTTTCTTGGTGTTCTGGTTTTCGTAGCAGCAGTATGAAAGTGTGGGCGGCAGCACATGTGAATTTCGGAGTCTTACCTTTGAGGGTGAAAATCTAATATGACCTGAATTGGTTGTGCATGGCAATGATCTTATTGAATGCATTGTTTTGAGTGGGGACCATCTTCAGGGTGAAAACATAAGATATTTTGATTGGGCAACGACCGAGCTTGTGCATTGTTTTCTTCTTGCATGGCGGTGTCACTTTTGGAGAACTTGAAGTTCAGGTGTTGTCTCTTGGTGGTGCTTGTATTGTTGCTGATAGGGATGGAATACCGTAGCAGGATATTTTCTTTCTTAGTTTTCTTTATCTTTTTTGGTTATGTGCATACGTACTACCATTAGGTGTGTGCGTTATCGCAGAGGCTGGGTGTAGTTGGTATCTCTTGATATTATTATATTTTTTATCGAAAAAATATGTGCACTACTTCACGGAAAGATATTCAAACATGAAGCAGGATGGTGTATGATTCATTGATTTGTGGCAGCTCAATACCTGAAGTTGGTGAACACTGTGTCATACTGATACTACACTCCAGGATAAGGTCTGTTTATCCAAAATAAACCAGGCCACAGTCTGAGATGCATTTCCTCTTCGTTTTTTATTGTCCTTCATATTCTGCTATGCCCGTGTATGGCTAGGCTAGAATTCGTACTCACCAACTCATCCACCTACCTTTTCAAGGATAGTATACTTGGTCAAAAATCAATATGGGTGTAGATGGGTTTTGGTAAGATAAACCTACATGAACTGGTTGTACCAACCCGTTCGTGGACGCATAAATTATACCAATAAAGATTAGGTAAAATTCACACACGTCTGCAGATTAATCCTCTGATTGCTTTAGCAAGCTAGTACACACACTCAGAGAAAAAAATCTGCAATTATGCTGATGATGACTGCACAGAATAGAAGGGTAAATTAATGGGAACAGGAAACTGTCAACAAACTGGTTTTGCTAATATCTGATTGCACCGCTGTGACCCTCTTATATCAGTTTAATATTAGTTCGGTTTTGGAATCAGAATCAATCTCAACAACCATAGGACAGGAACGGTCCTTTGAACATACTTCAAACTTTCTCTTAAACATGCAAGCGTTCGGTCTATGCATTAGAAGAGAAGACCTGCGTTGACACCAGACAATTTTCACCATTCAACACTCCTAGTCATTCATATATATATCGTGGATCTGTTTTTTCGTTTCAATCTAATCTAGAGATTATATTGAGCACGAGAACTATAATGGTAAACATGCATGAGATGTCTAAACCCTGCACCTTTTCCATCTCACCTCCGAAATTATCATTTTGCTAATGCAGGAGGAATGCACTAGAACATTCTATCATGAACTGTTGACATTCATCTTCTCACCTACTTCAACCATCACCATCACAGTTAACATGGCGGGAAAGGGATATATTTAGCTAATGCGCATTTTGTATGGGCGTTGAAATTGCGAGGTGCATTCTAAATTCAGTGGACATCTTCAGAAATATCCTGTTACGTTAAGTACGTAATCCAGATGGGGTCAATATTATTTACCAAGAAGAAAGAAGAACAAACAATTTCGTAATGGATTGACAAGGCAGCGTATCTTTCTTCCCATTGGCGTTCCTTCTGGGTAGAATTCGTATAATGTAGTGTAGAGACTAAACAGATCACCAGTTCACCACGTGTCTACAACTCCGAATGATCGGGCGCCCCATCAGATATAGTAGATTCAGTCCCCGCCAAGGAAAAAGTATTCAGAAGAATGCACAATGGACAAGAACATCGCACTTTAAAAGATATAATTAGAGAGGGGCTTGGGAACTTAACTGCATGATTGAGTCGCATGAGTCCTGACGCATGAGTGAGCTTCTTCTTAGAGCAACCCTAACTGAGCTTCTTAGGCACCTGTCATGGTTATGACAGTGTACGACTTGTGCCAAATTTCAAATTTGCATCTGGTGGAGATTGGAGAATCCTCTCACCAAAGCGAATAAAAAGCAAAGAAGGGACGTCCGGAAAGGAGGAAGAGCTAGCTCCTTCCTTCTCCTTGCATATGCATTTCCACACCATTGAGCAGCGAGTATTGTGACGAGTAATAGTGGACTAGTGCCAGCTGAACTCAACTGCATGAGTTCAGGTTTGCCGTTCAGCAAGATGCATCAGGACAGTGGGTCTGTGGGTGTGCCTTGACGTTGACGCACTGCGAAACGGCCAATCCGTTCAAAACTTCAAATACAACTTTGTTATGGTTGGGTTCTGGACCTGAAGCTATTCTTCAGATGCTAGAACTCGATCGCCTTGTATCCCCGCATGTTTAATAAAGTTCCAGGTTTTACCCGCAAAAAATAAATACACTGGTGTAGTACTGCAGTCTTCAACATACATTGATCGACTGGCATTTGTTTGGTTTCAGTCGTGCCTATCAAATTGCATCTGGCGAATTAAAGAATTTCTGGAACCAAAAATATAAGAATAGGTTTCAGAGGATCGCTCGGACTTGGCAATACTCGACGAGAAATTTGACCTGTCAGTTTCGTGCTTTGACAAAATCAGCAGATCTCTCATCCAGCCACCTACTGCAGGACATCGCCCGCCTCACTCTTTTCCAGGGAAGAGGTTTCTACTTTCTAGTGCCAAGTTGGCGCCGCTCCAGGGTTCAGTCTCCTTTGGGCGCCACCACGTTTCTTCGCAAGGAGTAATCTAAACGCATGATCCGACATGGCACGCACCTTGGAGACCGGAGACTGATGATGAGCGGCTACATTCAGTCTGCAGTTGCAACTGCAAGCACCTAGCTAGCCAGCGCGTTCGTGGAAACTTCTGGCTCGGCGGAGTCGTGAGACCGAGAAGAACCTGTATGCGCAATTGCGCATCGCACGAGTGAGTTTGTGAGGGATAGATTACAATAGAATTGTCACTCCAGGATTTGATTATTATCCACTGGATCTCGTCCAAGTCTCGCCTGCTATATAAGCCGAGCACAGCACAGCAAAGCAGCACCAGCCAAAGCCTGAGACGAGCGAAGAGTTCACAGAAGAATTTGGCTAGGCTGAGCTCAGCGGTTCCTTCGCCGACTACTTCCGCTTCCAATAATACATCACACAGATCGTCGTCGACATGGATGCCATGGAGAGAGGCGAGCGCGCGCCGCTCCTGCCAGAGGTAACGATCATCAATTAGCTCGTCCCGTCTTCTACTTCTTCCTCCTGCTGCTACCCCCATTTCTGAATGAATTGTTTACAGTCCGGATGGAAAGATCACAATGGAATTTGCGTACATCCGTAATCTGTTAGACTAAATCTAAAATACAGAAATGAGAGAGGAGAGGAATGTGGATCACATGGTTAATTTATGCATACGTCAGCCTTGAAGTTTTTTAACTCGAGGTTAATTTACCAGGAACCTTCCTTTCCTAATCAGACAAGCATATGCCCACATCCACATCATATAATTGTGTTGTCCTATCCGCAGCTTCTGAAGACAAAAGCATTCAAATACCTGACATGGATTTTGCTTTTCTGGTTGCTAACACTTTCTGCAATCTATCTTTGTATAACAGAGTCAGGCAAAAAAGATTCAAGAGGAGAGCCTGCAAGTGCCACTCCTGAAGCATAAGAAGCGCGGCGGCAGCAAGGCACCGGCAGTAATTCTAGGTGAGATGAGCTCCACATTCTAATTGTACATTTTTGTTGCAAAAATGTCCCTCTGATTAATTGGATACACAAGTTAATCTCAACTGGTAATCAGCAAGAACTTTTGCCAATGTGATGAGCAAGTAATAATCGGCTGAAACTCACCGGTGCAGGTTTCGAATGCCTCGAGAGCACGGCGTTCAACGGCATCTCCACGAACCTGGTAGTGTACCTGGAGACTGTGCTCCACGGCGGCAACCTCGCCAGCGCCTCCAACGTCACGACCTGGTTCGGGACGAGCTACCTGACTCCGATCTTCGGCGCCGTCATCGCCGACACCTTCTGGGGCAATTACAACACCATCCTCGTCTCGCTCGCTCTCTACCTTCTCGGCATGATGCTCATCACCTTCTCCGCGTTCCTGCCCACGACCACCACGGCGGCGCTGTGCGCGGTGGGCGCCTCGTGCGCCGCCACTGCCACCGCGGGCACGTGGGCGGTGAGCTCCCGGACTGTCGCGTTCGTGGGGCTGTACCTCGTAGCGATCGGGGCCGGTGGGGTGCGGTCTTCGCTGCTGCCGTTCGGCGCGGAGCAGTTCGACGACGACAACGCAGCGGATAGGGACGGGAAGGCGTCCTTCTTCAGCTGGTTCTACCTCTGCGTCTCCTTCGGCCCCATCATCTCCGGCGTGTTCCTCGTCTGGATCCAGCAGAACGTCAGCTGGGGCCTCGGCTTCGGCATCGCCACCGCGTGCATCGCGGTCGCCTTCGCCGCCTTCGTGCTCGCCACGCCCCTGTACAAGCGCCGCATGCCCACCGGCACGCCGCTCAAGAGCCTCTGCCAGGTGCTCGCCGCCGCGTGCAGGAAGATCAGCGTCAGGGTGCCCGCAGATGCCGGCTTCCTCTACGAGGTCAGCGACAAGATCGACTCGCAGCCCAAGATCGCGCACACCAGCGAGTTCAAGTTTCTCGACAAGGCGGCCATCGTCACGGAGTCGGACATGGAGGAGAGGCCGGAGGCGGCGACCTCGTGGAAGCTCTGCACCGTGACTCAGGTGGAGGAGCTCAAGATCCTGCTGCGGCTGCTGCCCGTCTGGGTCACCAGCGTCATCGTGTCTTCGGCATACGCGCAGATGAACACCACGTTTGTCCAGCAGGGCAGCGCCATGGACATGACCATCTTGTCGGTGTCGGTGCCGGCGGCATCCTTGGGCTCCTTCGAGGTGGTCTGCGTCATGACCTGGGTGCTCCTCTACAACAAAGTGATCGTGCCGGCACTCAGGAGCTTCTCGTCTCGCCCCGACGGCGAGCCGTCGCACCTGCAGCGGATGGGCGCCGGGCGGCTGCTCATGGCGCTCACCATGGCGGCGGCGGCGCTCGTGGAAATGAAGCGGCTCGACGGCGCGGCGCGCGGCGAGGAGATCGGCATCGCGTGGCAGCTGCCGCAGTACTTCCTCCTGGCCGGCGGGGAGGTGTTCTGCTACATCGCGCAGCTCGAGTTCTTCTTCGGCGAGGCGCCCGACACCATGAAAAGCATGTGCACGTCGCTCGCGCTGCTCACCGTCGCGCTCGGGAGCTACATGAGCTCCTTCATCTACGCCGTCGTGGAGGTCTTCACGGCAACCAAGGGAAGGCCCGGGTGGATATCCGACGATCTCAACCAGGGCCACCTCGACTATTTCTTCTGGGCAATGGCGGCAATGTGCACGCTCAATTTCGTCGTGTACAGCGCCGTCGTCAAGAACTACAAGCTCAAGATGGTCATCTCGTGATCGCTCGCTGCTTAGCTCAGGGTTTCAAAATTTGTTTACATTGCTGTACATATCGGTAGCTAGTAGACTGGTACATATCTGCATATTTGTAGGAAGAAAATATAACATATACGAGTTTTTTCTTTGAAGAAAGTTTTTACCCCGATCTCCATTAATAGATACTCCCTCCGTCCCAAAATATAAGGCGTCTAACAGATGTTCTGACGGCAAAAACCACTAGAAACAGAGTTTAAAAGGAAAATATGATGAGCATCCTACGCTAGTACAGATTGGGCGGTCATACACGGCTGAAATGGCCAGTCGCGAACGATAAATCTACCCGTCACCATGCAAGGGTGTGCGATCTGGTGAAACAACGAACACGATTTTCAGAGTAGTGTGCGATTAGCCTGCAGTGCGCAAACGGCAAAACACGAAAATCCATGTGTGGATGGTGGCATTTCGCCGATGGTTTTTTTCCCAAACGATCCCAAGGATCAGATTTCATTACCCAGGGATAACGAAAACAGCGTGTATCATGCCATATACTGACAAGTTAGGGGGTAAAACAACTGGAAAAGAAACTACAGCTAACTTTTTACAAACCGCCGCCTAATGCTAGCGAACAAAACACAGGAGAAGTTTTTAGACAACCTCAACAGCCAACGGACATCATAGAAAGAAGATCAAACAACTTTTCCTTTGGCAAGGCAAACCCAGCAAATCAACATGGTCAGGCATTGTCATCTTGGCCTTCCACCTCCATGTCATCTTCCTCATCAATGGAGTCGCTTGCATCTCTGATCTGGAGAGGTCTTTGCATCTGTCCAGGTCCATCTCGAGCTCTCCCAGCAGCGTTTGAAGCAGTGGCTAATTTCAGCAATCCATCAGCACCCGTCCGCCGATCCTCAGCATCTTTTTCGTTGTGTAACCCTGCTCAATATTTCATAAAAACAGTAGAATAATTTATTAGTTCTACCGGATTTTTGATCAACTTATGTTCAAAACAAGATTGATTCCTGAGCTTCCAAATCGCCCAACTTATGTACAAACTTAGCACAGTTTGCACTCAACTTTGAGCATCCGGATTAATCTTTAATCCGGTACACAAATACCTTGTCATGGCATATTTGCCAAAGTCTTGGCCTACCGGGGGCCATCCCCCCGACATGACCCCTAACCCTAAGGTTCTTAGTTCTTCTATTTATCTATTTCTTCAGCACCTTCTTTCTCTCATTTGTTGAATGACATCATCTCATGGCATTAGTAGCTCCTTCAATGATACTAACTGTTAAAAAAATGGAAAACCATGTGATACTTATTTTGTAATATGGTAAGTAAAACTTTAATTCTGACGCAATGCATTCTTTATTCGAAAATTTATTATCTTATATTTATACGTATAAATTTATTTATTTATTTTTAGTGGTGTTTTTGTTTTATGAAAATAATATTTGTATTCACGCACATGTAGTGTGGCATCAATTTCCCTATTATTTACACATAGATCATAACCCTATGTAAAAAGGTTTGCTACTAGATCCCAATGGTAAATGTGTTGATGTGAAGTACATCTCTGTTGACTGGCTGAATAATGCATCCATCTCTAGGCCTTCGGTCTCATGGAAAAGCAGTAACCTATTCAGGGCTTCAGCATTCTAGTGACTAAGCCACATAGGAAGATCAAAACTTCCTGGTTAGTTATATAATCATATTTTGATTTTCTATAGTGCAACATTAATCGGTACACTATGATAAAAACTGGAACATACAAGCAACATACGCCCATGTAAGAGCCCGTTATAGCTAAACAACAAAATAGTGTTTCCGCTAGGTCCAAATCAAAATTAGCGGCCCTATGTTGTATTCCTCTTATGGCAAATATTCCTTATAGGGTTTTCCAAGAATATGAGTATGTATTTTATGTCAATTTTTTATTTTTCTTTTTTAATTTCTTTCTATTTTTCTTTTCCTTTTTAGGCCTTAAGAAAATATTGACATGTGATGTTGAATGAAATATTTGATGTAGGATAACGTTGCATAGAAAACAAAAATTTTCCTACCGCGAACACGCAATCCAAGCCAAGATGCAATCTAGAAGACGGTAGCAACGAGGGGGTATCGAGTCTCACCCTTGAAGAGATTCCAAAGCCTACAAGATGAGGCTCTTGTTGCTGCGGTAGACGTTCACTTGCCGCTTGCAAAAGCGCGTAGAAGATCTTGATCACGATCGGTTCCGGCGCCACGAACGGGCAGCACCTCCGTACTCGGTCACACGTTCGGTTGTTGATGAAGACGACGTCCACCTCCCGTTCCGGCGGGCAGCGGAAGTAGTAGCTCCTCTTGAATCCGACAGCACGACGGCGTGGTGTCGGTGGCGGTGGAGAACTCCGGCGGAGCTTCGCTAAAGCACGCGGGAGCTATGGAGGAGAGGGGGGCGGCTAGGGTTTGGGAGGGGGTGGCCGGCCACTCAAAGGGGGCGGCCAGGTTGTGGTCTTGGGGTGGCCGGCCCCCTCCCTTGGCCCCTCATTATATAGGTGGATCCCCAAGAGTTGGTCTCCAAGTCTCCGAATAAGACCCGAACCAAAACCTTCCAAAAGAGGGGAAACCTAGCCAAGCTAGGACTCCCACCAAAGGTGGGAGTTCTACCTCCCATATGGGGGTGGCCGGCCCCTAAGGGGAGTCCACTTGGGACTCCTCCCCCACTAGGGTTGGCCGGCCATGGAGGTGGAGTCCCATGTGGACTCCACCTTCCTTGGTGGTTTCTTCCGGACTTTTCTAGAACCTTCTAGAACCTTCCATAGAACCTTCCGCGACATTTTAATTCACATAAAATGACATCCTATATATGAATCTTATTCTCCGGACCATTCCGAACTCCTCGTGATGTCCGGGATCTCATCCGGGACTCCGAACAAATATTCGAACTCCATTCCATATTCAAGTACTACCATTTCAACATCCAACTTTAAGTGTGTCACCCTACGGTTCGTGAACTATGCGGACATGGTTGAGTACTCACTCCGACCAATAACCAATAGCGGGATCCGGAGATCCATAATGGCTCCCACATATTCAACGATGACTTTAGTGATCGAATGAACCATTCACATACAATACCAATTCCCTTTGTCTCGCGATATTTTACTTGTCCGAGGTTTGATCTTCGGTATCACTCTATACCTTGTTCAACCTCGTCTCCGACAAGTACTCTTTACTCGTACCGTGGTATATGGTCTCTTATGAACTTATTCATATGCTTGCAAGACATTAGACGACATTCCACCGAGAGGGCCCGGAGTATATCTATCCGTCATCGGGATGGACAAATCCCACTCGTTGATCCATATGCCTCAACTCATACTTTCCGGATACTTAATCCCACCTTTATAACCACCCATTTACGCAGTGGCGTTTGGTGTAATCAAAGTACCTTTCCGGTATAAGTGATTTACATGATCTCATGGTCATAAGGACTAGGTAACTATGTATCGAAAGCTTATAGCAAATAACTTAATGACGAGATCTTATGCTACGCTTAATATGGGTGTATCCATTACATCATTCATATAATGATATAACCTTGTTATTAATAACATCCAATGTTCATGATTATGAAACTAATCATCCATTAATCAACAAGCTAGTTAAGAGGCATACTAGGGACTCTTTGTTGTTTACATATCACACATGTATCAATGTTTCGGTTAATACAATTATAGCATGGTATATAAACATTTATCATAAACATAAAGATATATAATAACCACTTTTATTATTGCCTCTTGGGCATATCTCCAACAGATCTCCCACTTGCACTAGAGTCAATAATCTAGATTACATTGTAAGGAACCTAACACCCATGGCATTCCGGTGTTGGTCATGCTTTGCCCTAGGGAGAGCTTTAGTCAACGGATCCGCTACATTCGGATCGGTGTGTACTTTGCAAATCTTTACTTCTCCATCTTCGATGTACTCGCGAATCGAGTGGTAACGCAGCTTGATATGCTTCAGCCTCTTGTGTGACCTTGGTTCTTGTGCATTGGCGATGGCACCCATGTTGTCACGAGTATATGACTAGTGGGTCCAATGCACTAGGAACCACACCGAGCTCTACAATGAACCTCTTCATCCATACCGCTTCGATGAAGCCTCCGAAGCCGCTATGTACTCCGGTTCGTTGAAGACTTCGCCACCGTGCACCGCTTCGAGCTTGCCCGACTATCTGCAGGCACCATTCAATATAAACACGTACCCAGATTGTGACTTAGAGTCATCAGGATCAGTGTTCCAACTTGCATCGGTGTAACTTGTTACAACGAGCTCTTGGTCACCTCCATAACAAAGAAACATATCCTTAGTTCTTTTCAAGTACTTCACGATATTCTTGACCGCTGTCCAGTGCTCCATTCCTGGATCACTTTGATATCTCGCTAGTCAAACTAACGGCATGCGCTATATCCGGTCTTGTACATAGCATGGCATACATAATAGAGCCTATCTGCCGAAGCATAGGGGATCCGATTCATCCTTTCTCTTTCTTCTGCCGTAGCCGGTCCTTGAGTCTTACTCAAGACCTTGCCTCGGTAACATAGGTAAAAACCCTTTCTTACTTTCGTCCATTTTAAACTTCTTTAGAATCTTGTCCAGGTATGTACTCGTGATAGCCCTATTAGGCGTCTTGATCTATCTCTATAAATCTTGATGCCTAATATATACGATGCTTCACCAAGGTCTTTCATTGAAAAATTGTTATTCAAATAACCTTTTACACTCGCTTAATAGTTATATATCATTCCCAATCAATAATATGTCATCTACATATAATATCGGGAATGCTACGGAGCTCCCACTCACTTTCTTGTAAATACAGGCCTCTCCATGACACTCTGTATAAACCCGAAGTCTTTGATCACCTTATCAAAGCGTCGGTTCCAACTTCTTGATGCTTGCTTCGGTCCATAGATTGAACGCTGAAGTTTGCATACTTTGTCGGCATTTTTAGGATCGACAAAACCTTTGGGTTGTACCATATACAACTCTTCCTCAATGTCTCCATTAAGGAACGCCGTTTTGGCATCCATCTGCCAAATCTCATAATCGAAAAATGCAGCTATTGCTAACAAAATCCTCACAGATTTTAGCTTCGCTACCGGTGAGAAAGTCTCATCGTAGTCAACACCTTGAATTTGTCGGAAACCCTTTGCGACAAGTCGAGCTTTATAGACAGTAATATTACCATCGAGCATCTGTTTTTCTCTTGAAGATCCATTTATTCTCGACGAGCCTTTCGGCTATCGGGTAAGTCTACCAAAGTCCATACTTTGTTATCATACATGGATCCCATTTCGGATTTCATGGCTTCTTGCCATTTGTTGGAATCTGGGCTCATCATCGCTTCTTCATACGTCGCAGGGTCCTCATCATTGTTATCTACAATCATGACATTTAGACAAGGATCATACCAATCAGGAGTGGCACGTTCCCTTGTCGATCTGCGAGGTTCAGTAATTTCCTCGTTCGAAGTTTCATGATCATTATCATTAGCTTCCTCCGTTGCCGGGGTAGGCGGTACACGTACAACTTCCGGTACTGCGCTACTCTGATCAACGAGTATAGATTCATTAATCTCATCGAGTTCTACTTTTCTTCCAGTCACTTCTTTAGTGAGAAATTCTTTCTCAAGAAAGGTTCCGTTCTTAGCAACAAAGATTTTGCCTTCGGATCCGTGATAGAAAGTGTACCCTATAGTTTCCTTAGGGTATCCTATGAAGACGCATTTTTCCGCTTTGGGTTCTAGCTTGTCCGGTTGTAACTTTTTTACATAGGCTTCGCAACCCCAAACTTTAAGGAACGACAGCTTAGGTTTCTTCTTAAACCATAATTCATACGGTGTCGTTTCCATGGATTTTGATGGTGCTCTATTTAAAGTGAATGCGGCTGTCTCTAATGCATAACTCCAAAATGATAACGGCAAATCAGTAAGAGACATCATAGAACGAACCATATCTAAGAGAGTTCGATTACGACGTTCGGACACACCGTTACGTTGTGGTGTTCCCGGCGGTGTCAATTGTGAAAGTATTCCGCATTTCTTTAAATGCATGCCAAACTCATAACTCAGATATTCACCTCCACGATCAGATCGTAGAAATTTGATCTTCTTGTTACGTTGATTTTCTACTTCACTTTGAAATTCCTTAAACTTCTCGAAAGTTTCGGATTTATGTTTCATGAAGGTTAGAACATAACGATAACCACCGCGCGATGCTACACTCATTGGTTCGCACACATCGGTATGTATGATTTCCAATAAGTCAGTAGCTCGCTCCATCATACCAGAAAATGGAGTCTTAGTCATTTTTCCCATTAGACATGCTTCGCATCTATCAAGTGACTCAAAGTCAAGTGATTCAAGTAATCCATCAGTATGGAGTTTCTTCATGCGTTTCACTCCAATATGACCAAGACGACACTGCCACATATAAGTAGAATTATCATTCAATTTAATTCGCTTAGCATCAATGTTATGTATATGCGTATCACTACTATCGAGATCTAATAGAAATAAGCCATTCTTTTGTGGTGCTCGACCATAAAAGATATTATTCATAAAAATAGAACAACCATTATTCTCAAACTTGAATGAATAACCGTCTTGCATTAAACAAGATCCAGATATAATGTTCATGCTTAACGCAGGTACATAATAACAATTATTTAGGCTTAAAACTAATCCCGAAGGTAGATGTAGAGGAAGTGTGCCGACTGCGATCACATTGACCTTGGATCCGTTTCCAACGCGCATCGTCACTTCATCCTTCGGTAGTTGTCGTTTATTCTTTAGTTCCTGTTTCGAGTTACAAATATGAGCAACCGAACCAGTATCAAATACCCAGGTACTAGAACGAGAACTAGTGAGATAAACATCTATAACATGTATATCAGATATACCTTCTTTCTTTTTCTTGACAAGGCCGCTCTTCAGATCCGCTAAATACTTGGAGCAATTACGCTTCCAGTGTCCCTTCTCTTTGCAGTAATAGCACTCAGCATCAGTCTTAGGGCCGTTCTTAGGTTTCATAGGAGGCGTGGTAGCTTTCTTGCCACCCTTCTTGAATTTTCCCTTAGACTTGCCCTGTTTCTTGAAACTGGTGGTCTTGTTGACCATCAACACTTGGTGTTCTTTCTTGATCTCAATCTCAGCAGCTTTTAGCATGCCAAAGAGTTCAGGTAACTCCTTGTTCATGTTCTGCATATTGTAGTTCATCACAAAGTTCTTGTAACTTGGTGGCGGTGATTGAAGGACACGATTAATCCCCAGTCCGTTAGGAATCACTATTCCCAAGTCACCGAGTTTCTTCGCATGCCCGGTCATGGCGAGCATGTGCTCACTAATGGAGCTGCCTTCTTCCATCATACAGCTGAAGAAATGTTTCGATGCTTCATAGCATTCCACGGCCGCATGAGTCTCAAAAATAGCTTTCAGCTCATTCATCAACTCATGAGGATCGTGGTGCTCAAAACGTTTTTGAAGATCGGATTCCAGACTACACAGGATGGCACACTGAACTTGAGAATACCGAGTTTTCCGAGTCTCGTAAACAGCTTTTACTTCATCGGTTTCAGTTTCTGCAGGAGGGTCACCTAGCGGTGCATCAAGCACATATTGCAGATTTCCGCCAGAGAGGAAGATCCTCACATGACGGAACCGATCGGTGAAGTTGCTACCGTTGCTCTTAAGCTTTTCTTTCTCTAGGAACTGGTTAAAATTGATTGGGGACGCCATCTCTACAACATATATTTGCAATAGTTTAGACTAAGTTTATGACAAATTGAGTTCAAATTTTAATTCAACATAATTAAAAATCTAGGTGAACTCCCACTCAAAACAATATCCCTCGCATTGTCTTAGTGATCACACGAACCAAATCCACCGCACCTAAACCCGATCATCACGAGAAAAGGTGTGATTTCAATGGCGAACACTCAAAGTGTTCATCATATCAATCATATGATTCATGCTCTACCTTTCGGTATCATGTGTTCCGAGACCATGTCTGTACATGCTAGGCTCGTCAAGGCCACCTTAGTATCCGCATGTGCAAAACTGTCTTGCACCCGTTGTATGTACTTATCGAATCTATCACACCCGATCATCACGAGATGGTTCGAAACGATAAGACTTGATAACGGTGCTACTAAGGATGAACACTTTATTATCTTGAGATTTTAGTGAGGGATCATCTTATAATGCTACCGTCGCGATCTAAGCAAAATAAGATGCATAAAAGGATTAACATCACATGCAGTTCATATGTGATATGATATGGCCCTTTTGTCTTTGCGCCTTTGATCTTCATCTCCAAAGCACGGACATGATCTCCATCATCTTCGGGCATGATCTCCATCATCGTCGGCGTAGCGTCAAGGTCAATGGCGCCGTCTTCATGATTGTCCTCCATGTAGCAACTATTACAACTACTTTGAAATACTACTCAACATGAAATTTAAAGACAACCATAAGGCTCCTGCCGGTTGCCACAATACAATAATGATCATCTCATACATATTCATCATCACATTATGGCCATATCACATCACCAAACCCTGCAAAAACAAGTTAGACGCTCTCTAATTTGGTTTGCATATTTTACGTGGTTTAGGGTTTTCGATATAGATCTAATCTACCTACGAACATGAACCACAACGTTGATACTAATGTTGTCAATAGAAGAGTAAATTGAATCTTTACTATAGTAGGAGAGACAGACACCCGCAAAGCCTCTTATGCAATACAAGTTGCATGTCGAACGAGGAACAAGTCTCATGAACGCGGTCATGTAAAGTTAGTCCGAGCCGCTTCATCCCACTATGCCATAAAGATGCAAAGTACTCAACTAAAGATAACAAGAGCATCAACGCCCACAAAACAATTGTGTTCTACTCATGCAACCATCTATGCATAGACACGGCTCTGATACCACTGTAGGATAACGTTGCATAGAAAACAAAAATTTTCCTACCGCGAACACGCAATCCAAGCCAAGATGCAATCTAGAAGACGGTAGCAACGAGGGGGTATCGAGTCTCACCCTTGAAGAGATTCCAAAGCCTACAAGATGAGGCTCTTGTTGCTGCGGTAGACGTTCACTTGCCGCTTGCAAAAGCGCGTAGAAGATCTTGATCACGATCGGTTCCGGCGCCACGAACGGGCAGCACCTCCGTACTCGGTCACACGTTCGGTTGTTGATGAAACGATGTCCACCTCCCGTTCCAGCGGGCAGCGGAAGTAGTAGCTCCTCTTGAATCCGACAGCACGACGGCGTGGTGTCGGTGGCGGTGGAGAACTCCGGCGGAGCTTCGCTAAAGCACGCGGGAGCTATGGAGGAGAGGGGGCAGCTAGGGTTTGGGAGGGGGTGGCCGGCCACTCAAAGGGGGCGGCCAGGTTGTGGTCTTGGGGTGGCCGGCCCCCTCCCTTGGCCCCTCATTATATAGGTGGATCCCCAAGAGTTGGTCTCCAAGTCTCCGAATAAGACCCGAACCAAATCCTTCCAAAAAGAGGGAAACCTAGCCAAGCTAGGACTCCCACCAAAGGTGGGAGTTCTACCTCCCATATGGGGGGTGGCCGGCCCCCTAAGGGGAGTCCACTTGGGACTCCTCCCCCACTAGGGTTGGCCGGCCATGGAGGTGGAGTCCCATGTGGACTCCACCTTCCTTGGTGGTTTCTTCCGGACTTTTCTAGAACCTTCTAGAACCTTCCATAGAACCTTCCGCGATATTTTAATTCACATAAAATGACATCCTATATATGAATCTTATTCTCCGGACCATTCCGGAACTCCTCGTGATGTCCGGGATCTCATCCGGGACTCCGAACAAATATTCGAACTCCATTCCATATTCAAGTACTACCATTTCAACATCCAACTTTAAGTGTGTCACCCTACGGTTCGTGAACTATGCGGACATGGTTGAGTACTCACTCCGACCAATAACCAATAGCGGGATCTGGAGATCCATAATGGCTCCCACATATTCAACGATGACTTTAGTGATCGAATGAACCATTCATATACAATACCAATTCCCTTTGTCTCGCGATATTTTACTTGTCCGAGGTTTGATCTTCGGTATCACTCTATACCTTGTTCAACCTCGTCTCCCGACAAGTACTCTTTACTCGTACCGTGGTATGTGGTCTCTTATGAACTTATTCATATGCTTGCAAGACATTAGACGACATTCCACCGAGAGGACCCCGAGTATATCTATCCGTCATCGGGATGGACAAATCCCACTGTTGATCCATATGCCTCAACTCATACTTTCCGGATACTTAATCCCACCTTTATAACCACCCATTTACGCAGTGGCGTTTGGTGTAATCAAAGTACCTTTCCTGTATAAGTGATTTACATGATCTCATGGTCATAAGGACTAGGTAACTATGTATCGAAAGCTTATAGCAAATAACTTAATAACGAGATCTTATGCTACGCTTAATATGGGTGTATCCATTACATCATTCATATAATGATATAACCTTGTTATTAATAACATCCAATGTTCATGATTATGAAACTAATCATCCATTAATCAACAAGCTAGTTAAGAGGCATACTAGGGACTCTTTGTTATTTACATATCACACATGTATCAATGTTTCGGTTAATACAATTATAGCATGGTATATAAACATTTATCATAAACATAAAGATATATAATAACCACTTTTATTATTGCCTCTTGGGCATATCTCCAACAGTTGAAACAGTGAGTGAAACATGTGACATATTCAGATGAAACAATTATCTAGCTATTGATGTTCGTAAATAGATCGCCCACGGTCAAATTACTCTTTGATCAACAATAGATTGCAATGCCGATTCCCACTATGTGAAGTACAACTTCCCTCTCATATTGTTTCATGAGTAAAAGATCAACTTTGCCGCTGTTTCAGTTTTCCTTAATACTCAATATGTAGGTGAGAAATTACGACGTGCAGTGGGGTTGTTGTTTGCATTTACAATTTGCATTACATGTCGATATCACATTTTGTTATTTCTCATTACCCTAAGTGATTTATCTTCCTAGGAGTTTCAAATGTTTTACAGTCACTTGAATTGACACCTAAATTCATGGTACCTGCAAACAAGAGCACACACAATAATCTAGGTATCTGTAGAATACTTTGTTCTTCTTTCAAAAGCGCAGTGGCGGAAGAATTCAGTGATGTGACCACTTACGTAAGGCTATTTTTTATCTTGATATGCAAACATGTATTGAATATCCTTAGATAAAATTGATGCTTTATGTATCTACCAGTAAGGGAGGTTGACATGAATTCATGCTTATTTGTTTTACAATTTGCTTGCAGTGCAGTCCCTTCTTATGCAGAGAACGGGAAAAGGAATCTTTTTGGGCTTTTGAGATCGCTAGAAAAAGAGGCCATGATGATATCAGGAAAAATATCTACTCCATTTTCATGTGCTCGAATTTCCAACATAAACGATCAAGTAGCAAAGAGAAAGAAAGAGGAGATTATTGTTTAGTTTTTGTACGGATATATTGGATACACTTGGATCATAACCATATATTGGTTGGTTTAGCCTAATATCGGGTCTAGAGTAGCTTACAAGATTTTATGCAGTTGCAAGAAGTTCCCCTAGCGCTATTTCCCCTATTGTTCCTTGCACACTGCATGTTTGTTGGAAACTAATAATAATGTTATTGATGGGAATGCTTACATAATTCCTATCATATTTCAGATCTACTAGATTTGAATAATTGTTAGTTCATTTTGACATCTTTATCCTTGTTTATATGTGGTTCACTTTCTTTTGTGCTATGTCCAAGAACGGATTTGAGGTAGGTGATTTCAAGAGAGTGCAAGGTACGGTCTAAATTGATAGATATTTTGGGTACATGTTCCTTGCATATCAGTATGGTCATATGTTGCTTTGTTATTGTTGGAGCCGTGGAATGTATCCAGTTCCATTTCCTACCCTGCTTGAAAGTAAATGTTAAGGAACTTTCGTTGGCGCTCTACAATCTAAAAGGTTCCAACCATCGTTTCTTGAAGGCGCGCTTTTTGAAGCTGGGTCAGGTGTGTTGTAAGCCGTCTGGCGGTGTGTATGGGTGTAGCCTTATGCCGATGTACCAGCCATCTTGGCCTTTATTTCATGAAATTTATGCGTCTCCTGATAGCTCACCACTGGCTCACCACTGAATGCTATGAAACACTGAAAAATATAGATAGTACTTAGGAGTCTCACATTAAAAATATATAGACCTTTAACAAGGAACAATGAAGGAACATAACAACACTAAAGCACAACCATGTTATGCTTGGCTGCATCACAAGACAAAATGCACAGTCTAAGTACCAGCCACGCTGTGCTAGAACGCCATGTAGCCGGCGAGATGAAGCTCGCATGTCTTTCTAGTACCATTTTTGTAACCAGTGAAAAATAGGGTAGTGGGAATGGCCTTCCTCGATGGATACTGAACGATCATATATAGTGGGAATGGCATGTTTTCTGTATCTAGATTTAGTGGATGATGTAACCTTGATTGATTAATAATAACAGATTTGCTAATTCTTAGTAGATTGGGAATTAGCTTAGGGTTCAGACGTTCGGTAGATTTTCTAACCGTTAGATTATGTATGAAAATCCGTGCAAATTTTAGGTGTGGAAAATAAAATGCCTTAGAGATTTTTCGAACTCACAATCTCTAGCATATGTCCAGACTACGCAAGCCACAAGACTAAGTACCTTATTTGGTAAAGAGTTGATGCGACTTCGTTATAATATATGAAGTCTCGCGTTTTTTTTGTTTTTTCATGTTTTTTGCTTTTTTATTTATTTTCATTTTGTGCATAATATATGAAGTTTGTTGCGACAATGCAAAAGAATTCAGTTATAAGTGAAGTTGCAAGTAAGATTTTTTTTGCAGTTGCAAATGGTATTGTAACTGAGATTTTTTTTGCAGTTGCAGATTTTCTATTTGTAACCGAGCTTTTCTCAAGTTGCAAATACGGTTGCAACCCAGATTTCCTCCAATTACAAGTGTAGTTGCAACTGAGACTTTCTCTAGTTGCAAATGCGGTTGAAAACAAAATTTTCTCTAGTTGTAACTATGATTTTTTCCAGTTGCAAGTGTGAGTGCAACTGGGATTTTTTCCAGTTGCAAGTGTAGTTGCAACTGAGACTTTTATTCCATTTGTAAGTGTGGTTGCAATTGAGTGTTTTCCGGTTACAAGTGTGGTTGCAACTAAGATTTGTCCCATGATTTTCTCCAATTACAAGTGTAATTTTAACTGAATTTTTTTCCGGTTGCAAGCGGAGTTGCAACCGATTTTTTTTTTAATGTACAAATTAGGAAAATGTTAGCCATTTTTTTCATCGCGTGATTTTATTTTATGGAATATGAGAGGGAGAGAAAACTTAACTTGTTTCATTAGAACCTTTTTATTTGTTGGCACTGTTTTTTTCCTCCATATGAATATGCATAGGGTACGACATGTCAGGTTCAAGTGATAGTTTCGAGTTTTGTAGTGGTTTGCAATGATCGTGTGCACAACCAACGGTTTGAATATTTTTTTGGTGTACCCTACCCTACAACGAACAAAACAAAACTTACATGGTCCAACACGTGATAGTGTAGCCTTTTTTTGGCGAATTCACGAGATAGTGTAGCCTACTTTCCACGTGAAAGCCTATTTTTTCGATAAAGAGAATATATTAATATCAAGAAGATACCGATTACACTCAACCTCTGCAACAACGATCCTAATGGCACTACGGATGCACACAGCCAAAAAAAGGAAAAAAAAAACTAAGAAACAAAAGTCCCGCTACAGTATCTCGGGCTTAAAAACAGCAATACATCCACCGCCAAGACAACAACTGAAATACAGACTCTCCAAAAACGACGCCTCCAAGAAGTGAACATTGCTCTAACACCGTCGTCGCCCGATCTACGATCTTAGATTTTCACCCTGAAGATAGTCCCCGCTCTCAAAACAATGCCTCCAACAAAGTCATTGCCAGGCACAACCAGTTAAGACCAGACCTTAGATTTTCACCCTGAAAGGTAGGACTCTGAATTTCACCTGTATTGTCGCCCCCACTTTCATACTGCTGCTGTGAAAGCCTATGCCACGTTTACCAAAATAGTATAATCAATTGTCAAAGTAAAACGTTTAACCGTGGACGCTGGCACGCTGGTCTAATTTTTCTGAGAGTTAGATTAGATCACAGCTAACTGAGTCCTAGTGAGATCTTAATATGTTTTAGTTCTTGGGTGCATATATTTCTTTTTATTTAAAAATATATCTTTCATATATTTTAAAATGTTAAAAAAATCAAACGAAAAAATCACTTGTACATCTTCACATGCTACATGCACACAAATTCTTTCTATGAAAAAATGGTGTGTCATTTGGGTTGTGCAAAAACGACAAAATTTAGTGCTAATAATAAGGTTTTGTGAGACATATTTTGTCTTTTATAGACCAGCCTAAAAAATATCATTTTTTTCGCGAAATTGAACGAACACACATAGATTATCGAGATGTACATGTAAAACTTTTTGTTAGAATTTTTTAACAATGAAAAATATTACCTCTATCCACAAAAAGATATTATAATTTTATCTTAATTCAAATCTAGATATTTTTTTATGTATATATATATATATTTAAATTTAGATAAATTTTCGATTTTTTTTGGATGGAGAGTTTTTTTGGATGGAGGGAGCGGAAGCCGAATTGAATTTCAGTAAAGATTGCATCTTTTATTAAGAAAAAACTCCCACTGCTTCCAGACGTGCCCTCCCAAGTTCATCAGCCAAGGGGCCCAAACCGCGTGCGCCGGACGCAGTATTGTTCAGCGCGAGACAGAGTCGGAGGTGACCAGAGGCCGCGTGGTAGCTACGCGGTGCCGCCTCTCGATCCCATACGTTGGCGTCCACGCGAACGGCTCGGATGCTGTTTCTATGTCGATTCCCACCCGGCCCGTCTTCTAGAGGACACAGGCTTGCAGCAACGAACAAACGCTGCTTTCAGAGGAACCCTTCTCCACTTCGATACACAAGTCCGACGACTTGAGGAAGACGAAGAAGCCAATTCGGCGGAGAATTTGGTGTTCGCGCGAGGAGTTCTCGGTGATTGGTTGATCTCGGCGGCTGGATGGGGCAGGCGTTCCGCAAACTGTTCGATGCCTTCTTCGGCAACAGCGAGATGAGGGTATGGCGATCTCTGAAATCCTTCTCCCCCTTCGATGTACTCGAAGAACATCCTTTGCCGTTTCATGTTGATTTTTTTGTTTGGGGTCCTTTTAATTGTTTCCGTTTGTGTGATTTTTTAGGTCGTGATGCTTGGGCTGGATGCAGCCGGCAAGACCACCATCCTGTACAAGCTGCACATCGGGGAGGTCCTCTCGACTGTTCCTACAATCGGTAGGCTATTGATACTTTTTTTTTCTTTTGGTATCGACTGAATTGTTTCTTGGTGCTCTGTTGTTAAACTGAAGTCATATCTTCTGCCAAAGAAAAAAAACTGAAGCAATATCAAGGTGTTACTAATGTTTTAAACTGTTAATGAGGGGAGGCAAAAGAGTCATTTCTGTTGGTAGTAGAGGAAGAAATCTACCAACTGCACATTGTTTCGCTGGATGGGGGTTGCGAACTTGCTTATATAAATGTGATTAGCTGAACACTCTGAACAGTAGTACTATTTATTTCTGATTAGCTGAGGACCTTCGCGATTTAGAATTTTAGATAGCAATACCAATACTCATACCAGAGTCAAACCAGCTAACCTGCTAATAAGATTGGCCTTAACAGATAGTGGCCTAAAACCTTTTACTGGTTTTATTAAAAAAAGATATCTGATGTTGGAACTTCGCGAGCTGATGTTGCCTTTCTGCTGTTAATACTAGGGTTCAATGTTGAGAAAGTTCAGTACAAGAACGTGATGTTTACAGTGTGGGATGTTGGTGGCCAAGAAAAGCTGAGGCCCTTGTGGAGACATTATTTCAATAACACAGATGGCTTGGTATGTTCCAATCACTCTTGTTAAACAAATTTGACAGATGTATGTTGGTCTACTTTCTCTCTGCTGATGTATTAGTGTTTGAACTTTTCAATGAAATTTGTTCGTTTGGTTCTTAGCTATATAGGGTTATGGAAATCCAATTTACCATGCATCTCATTATTTCCTTTCAAACTATCCCAGTTTATCTTTAGTGTAATCTCCATGTTGAAATCTTGATTGGAATTGCGGGTGTTGTATTTATTGCGGTCCATCTCATTTTTTTTCTGTTTTGCACATCAGGCATCCAACCTAAGTGGCAAAAACGAAACATGTAATGGGAAAATTAAGATTTTTGTTCTTAGGTGCATAATTCACTTCCCTAATTTTTCCTAAAACTTGAGAAGGCTTTCAGTTTTTCATATCCTGCTTATGGGATCATAGGTGAACTTTAATAGACACTTAAGGGACCACTCGTGAGCACTTCAATATATTTTGTCTTGATTTGGCTTCTTAAGTTACAGCTATCATTCTTGAAGATTGCCATTTATCGAATGTTCTCAATTCTGAAGACATACATGAAACAAATTAATGGTAGCAGCTTTGCCGATAATCTGGGACTAACTGTTGATATCTTGCTAGTAATCTGGTACTATATGTCAGTACTGTAAAAAGACTATATTTCCAAATGTAGAATTATATTTGGATTATTCTCTGTTAGTTAGCCCTGGCCCCTGGTGGAAGTTCTTAAGTAGTTAAATCTTATTGTCTACAATGTGACCATTGACTATCCTTCTCAATGCTCTTCAGTTAAGACCTTAATTAGTCTTCGTTTTTGTTGTCCTTCTTTCTTGAATGATCTTTTAGATGTAATCATGAAAATATACATCAATGCTAAGTACATTATAATGACATCGTTATAATTTGCAGATCTACGTGGTTGATTCATTGGATAGAGAGAGGATTGGAAAAGCCAAAGCGGAGTTTCAGGTTTTATAAGTTATCATATGTGCTCAGTGTTGTCTTAAGTTTGCTCTGTGATGAAGCTAATATTTGGCAGCTTTCTTGCAGACGATAATTAATGATCCGTTCATGCTTAACAGTGTCATATTGGTGTTTGCCAATAAACAAGATATGGTAAGGAAACCAAACTTGCTCACTATTTTTAATGTAGATATACTTGAAAATATATGCTTTAATCATATATGCATGCATTGTATACAACAATAGTACACCATTTGTATTTAATGTTTTCTGTTAAGATAATATTACATTTGAGCTGGGAAGTGATGTTTTGGCACATGGGAGCGTATGCTCCCTTTATTTTGAAATGCATGTTAGACACATTTTGAAATGTTAAAAAATCTGAAACAAAAAATTCGCACGTATCTTCATGTGCTATGGGCTCACAAAATCGTTTCATGAAAAATCGACTTGTCGTGTGACGTGTGTAAGAAACACAAAATTTTGTGCTAAAACAAAGGCTTATCATAAGATAAATTTTCTCTTTTGCACATAGACTACAAAAAATATCGTTTTTTCGTAAAACTTGGCAAACACAAATATATTATGGAGATGTACATGTAAATTTCTTTGTCAAATTTTTTTAACACTTCGAAATATGTTTTATGGTGGAGAGATCATACGCACGTGGGAGCCGAATTGAGTTTCCGATTTGAGCTGTTTACATTATACTGATGCTCTGCTTTTGTGAGAAGTTTCTGGCTTCTTACAATAGAAGTCACACTTCAGTTAATTTCGCACAATTGGATCGTTATGCTTCTTATATTTGGTTGAGCTGTAGATGATATTGCGCATGTGAGACATTATTGTATTTGGAGCGGGGACAGAGATTTGGTGCACATGGGCACCATTGATTTCTTTTTTAAAAGTAATTGAGAAACATATTTCTAAGTTTTAGAAAGAAATGAAAATAAATTATGATGTAGCTAGTATTGTATCCCACAAACGTGTAAACTTTCAAATGGAAATAATGTGTATTTTAGGCTACTGAGTATAGTGATTTAAATCTTCAAAAAGAAATGAGACTTTGTCATTTTTGTGTAGCTCAGAAAACAAAACATTTGTAATTGAGATTTTATACGTTAGTGGGATACATCATCAGCTTCTTTTAGAATTTTGTTACATAATTTATTTAAACATATAAATTAAATTTTAATTTTTTAATACGAGATCCAAAATGACTTTTCGTTGGAGCGCTCACTACATGAGTAGACTGTGATCTGGTATCAAGCATGCCATGCCACAGTAGGATGAAAGTCTCCTGTTGTAATTGTTACGGACTATAGGTGAAAGAATATGTGGCAACATAAAAAAACGAGACCAGCCAGGACTAGCCCTTGGCGGCATATCTTTATAGAAGTCAGTTGATATTCTCGATATTGTACTTGCTGCCCACTTGTTTACCTTTTGGGTTCAGATATTACGCTTGGACTATCTTTGCTGCTTCTGTCTAACAAAGCTTTCTTCTTGTTATAGAAAGGGGCCATGACACCAGTGGAGGTATGCGAAGGCCTTGGCCTTTATGATTTGAAGAACCGCATATGGCACATCCAAGGTTCCTGTGCTCTCAAAGGTGATGGACTTTATGAGGGTTTGGACTGGCTGTCAAGTACCCTGAAGGAACTCCAACCATTTGGTCGCCTACCCTCAGGAGGGACCTAACTATTCTAAATAGCAGTTCTGCTTACAAGACCCTTGTCGTCACACTAAAAATCTTGGATCAAAGACAATTGTCAAAAAGAAAAGGATAATGGTGGGAAAGACCTTATAACCATAATACATGGCATTTTCCAGGCGATATACTTAGGTGCTGATTCTGCTGAAGAAAAGAGCATGCCTGGGTCTGACTACATCAAATTTTTCCAATACAAATTTGTCTTGGGAAGTGTTGATTCTCTAATTGGTGACATATTCATGTAAATTTCCTTGCGAGTTCAGACAAGCTAACCATGTTCACATATGGGTGGAACATAATATTTTCTCTAGATGAGAAACGTGATGTTATTGATGTAAATTTCCTGTTAGATATTTTTTGCAAATAAAACTATCGTGTCAGTCCGCAATCTTCTCCTCTGGGATCGTTATAAGCTTTTTTTTTTCCAGAAAAAAACGCTTCGCTCGGCCCCCGCGTCGCTCCGCTCTGGGGCGACTCGGGCGGCGACGAAACCCTAGCCGCCAAGCCCCTCCTCCTCCGCCTTCCTTCCCCTTGCCGCCGCCAGAGGAGACCGCCGGAAACCGGCACGTGCTGCCAAGGAAGGTGGCGGCAAGGATCTCGCGGCTCTGCTCTCGGGCGGAGCGCTTCGGCACCTGGGACGGCGGCCTCGTCGGGTGAGGGCGGCGCGGATCCTGGCGGCGGGAGGCGCTCGCCGGTGCTGCTGACCATCCTCCTGGATCGCGCGGGCGGCGTGGGGATGGTGGACGGCGGTTGCAGCGCGGGGGTCACCCCGGTTTGACCTCAGCCAGATCTGAAGACGGCGCCTCCGCAACGCGTGGATCCCACTCCCATGGCTCCGATTCTCCCGGATCTGGAGCTCTCTCGGGGTGGTGGGGCGGGGGCTCTGTCCGGGAGAAATCCCCGGCCGGCGGCGGCGGCCCGGCGTCGGCGACGTCTTTGACGCCGCTTTCCTCCTTGGTGGCTACGTCGAGGTACATCCTTTACCCCTCTTTCCTTTACCCGGGTGAAAACCCCAAGTCCTTTGGACTGGGCGGCGGCGGCGCTTTGGCGTCGTTCTCCTCCTTGGAGGCGCTGCCTTGGGTATGTGGAAGGTGGTCGGTGCCAGTGTGCGGTTTGGTCTGCCTGTTGCGGCAGCTACAGAGGAGCTACGGTGGCGTGGATCTTCTTGCCGTGTCTTCGGTGGTGACCTGGTCCAAAGCTTGTGTCTTGCCGGCTGTTTGGTGTGGTGGCCGGCGAAGCTGTTGGTGGAAGCTCGCGTGCAGAGGTGGTCGTGCTCAAGTCTTTCTTCCCGGGCTACTTGGCCTATGTTGTGCATCCGTGCTCTCGGGTGAGCGTCTCTACCTCTCGATGGTGCGGCGCCCTACGAGCCAGGGCGAGAAGGCAGGGGCCTTCTTCGGAGGTGGAAACGGATTCCACATCGGCGGTGTCGCGGTGGAAGGTGACGAAGGCCTGATCTTCTTTCGGCGGTGTGCTCGTCTTCACAGCATAGTCTACACCCTCTGTTCATGTCGGCAGTCAATGGCCTTGAAGCCCAATCTGTACTCTTATGTTTATTTCTTTGCTTGCTTGTGGCTTTGAAACCTGTAAGCTGTTCGTTCAGCGCCATGCCAATCTGTACTCCATGTTTATTTCTTTGCTTGCTTGTGGCCTCCATGTTTGTTTATTTCTTTGCTTGCTTGTGGCTTTGAAACCTGTAAGCTGTTCGTTCAGCGTCATGCCCAATCTGTACTCTATGTTTGTTTCTTTGCTTGCTTGTGACTTTGAAACCTGTAAGCTGTTCGTTCAGCACCATGTACTTGTCGTTGTAGCGTTAGCGTTATTAATTTAACGCAGGGCTACGGCCTACTGTTTAAAAATAAGCTTTTTTTTAGCAATTTAAATTTGTATATTACTGTGAAATTATTCTGAAAATTGTGTTCTGAGCACTTCTTTAATGCGGATTTAGAAAGTCGTTTACGGTAGAGTTCTGAAAATTGTGCTCTTCACATCAAAGTACAAAGTTCCGTCATTACATCGATCGGCTCTTAAAAAGGGGCAGCTGGTTGAACGCAAAAAAGCAAAGTTCACGTATAGTACTACTTTTTTTTTTCTTGAAACGAAGTTTATGTACAGTACTGATCAAACTTCAAAGTTCCGTGATACATACGATCGGCTCTTCAAAAAAAGGGCAGCCGATCTGACTACATTAACCGGTCTGATTGAAGTGCAAAGCTAGATTAACGCAAAATAAAAAACGGAGTGGAAGTAGCAGATCGAGCCACGACGATGGTCCTGTGTACTACTCTAATTAAGTGGTGTTCTTCTTGAAGATCCTCTCGAGGACGCCCTCCCTGCCCTGCCCGGGGATCCCGGGCGGCGCCACGCCGACGTCCTTGAGTGTCACCGCCTTCCTTACCCTGCAACACAAGCAAGCCAACATGAATCACACATACGCCGCGAAAACACTAGGCGGAAAGAATCGATTGACGGAACGAGAAACCGGAGGTCGTATCGTACGGGTAGTCGGCGACGGGGTCGGCGACGCCGGCCGCGAGGGAGCGGTCATCCTGGACGTGGGCGACCTTCCGGAACACGGAGCTGCCGACGAAGCGCTCGCCGTCGTCGATGGCGAGGTCCGGGTCCGCCACCTCGGGCACCGTCTCGCGCTTGCGCTTGTCGAGGCGGACGTTGGGCGCGTGCGCCAGCTGCTGCCGCGCCGTGTGCAGCCCCAGCGTCACCGCCAGCCCGATCATCCCCAGCGCCACGTAGATGGGCACGTAGTCGCCCACGGGCTTCGCCTTCGCCCTCGCCGCGCCCGCGCCGCCGTCGGCGTGCGCTGCCGCGGTTGAGGCCGACCTGCGGTAGCCCTGCAGGGCGGCCGTTCGGAGAGCGGCGGCAGCTCGGGAAGCCATGGCTATGGGTCAGCTGGCGGAGCAGCGTGCGACGGCGAGTGGAGTGTGATTTTGGTTGGGATGCTTGGGTTTGTCTGTGCTGTGTGTGAGCTTGTTCTGTTTCGCTTTGAGCTTGATGGTAGTGTTCGTGCGACGCCGGGGTTTTATGTAGGCGTCTCGGTGGCGTCGTGGTGGCTGGAGAAGCGTCTGGAAATTGCAGGACTGGACGAGGTGGCGCGGGAAGGGCGACGCGCGGCAGGGAGAGGACGCGCCAGCGTGACCACGCTCTCCCATGAGTGCCTAGAAGAGCACAGCGAATGCACACGGATGCACGCAGCGGCAGAGCAAACTTTGCTTTTTTTTTTTATTTGCAAGTATATTACTCCTACATTTATGATGCAACTGTACATTCGGTGCTGCAAGCATTGCCTCATGTTATATATATATATATATATATATTTTTTAATGCGGATAGGTTTCGAAGGACCTAGAGCAGTGGAGGTACAATTTACAACAAGGGCTAAATGAAAATAGAGCATTACAAACAGACCCTTATAGTTTGCACAAGGGACCTTAGAAGAAAAACAAGAAAAGCGATCCGGTCCTGCTCCAAATCCACCGCAACACAGCTCGACGGAGTCAACCTCCACATCGCCAGGGACACAACAACTTGGGATTAGGAGGCGGGAGCAAGCTGCATCGACGCCGAAGGGCCTCCGAAATGGCATTGCAGCCTGGAGGTTATTGAAGACCTGCTGACATCGGCCGGAAGTAGCTGTCGCGAACGCAAGAAGCTGGAGGGGTCGCCTGTCGACCATGAAGAATTCATCGCCATGATAAACCTCCCGAGAAAAGAAGAGATGCTCCCCTACTGCAGATGCAACCACCCACAAGCAAGAGCATGCAGATTCCCTTCTGCCTACATGACGAGTGAGAGAAAAGAGCCTGAAGTCCCAACCTTGGCTGACTGACCTGAGGAAACAACTTTATTGATGGAGAATTCTACCGCCCTCCTCTACAACACCAACAACTTCGCCCACCAGAGCACCATGATGGAGAAGAGAACGACGACGCGGCGCTACATCCAGCCGGAGAGATCTAGCACCTCACTCCCGACAGTACACCGAAGGCCAGCAAGAGGGGGAAAGGAGCAAAGAAAGCCGAAGCTATTCCTTGCCATGGAATCGGCCGAAGGTGCCAGCATAGGATCCATCGGTACCCTCACTTCAACCAAGAAAGGAAGAGGAAGAGTAGCGTTGGATCTAGATCTGGCCGCCTGATTATTCACCGGGGAGAGAAGCAACAAGGAAAAACCTACAACTACTAGGTACCATACCTCCCTCCCACCCGTCACCGGCCACCATGGCCACCGGCGGCGAGGGGGAGAGAGGCCGGTGGAGGGATCTGGGGGGGGGGGGTCAAGGAAGAGGAGTTCCACAAGGGTATTCTCCATGAGGGTATTTTGTGGTCTTATATGTCTATGATGATTGTACATTTGTACCTAGCGATTTTACTGTAACTAATGGGGTCTATTGCATGCACACATTTTTTTGATGCATGTGTTTTCTAAAATGTTGTAATGTTTATTTTTCTTTTTGCATACATGTTGATATCCCATTAAAAAGACGGTTACTATCTACTCTTGATTCAACATATTTCCATTGTAGTGTATGAGTGGATCCTGCTACCTCCTCGAATAAATTTAGTAGATTGTGTTTTATGTATATGTTTTAAAATCCAAAATGAAAAGAAGAAAAAAAGAAAACATGTTGATTGTAGAAAAATTTGGAGGAACCTAGAATTAGAGTATTATGGGCAACACTATTGCTGATTTACTAACCTCTATAAGAAACGTGGAGCGTTGGATGGGCGATCTCAGGTTGATTAGTGTGTTCTAATATCTTTTTTTTAAGATGGTTCCTCCGCTAGTTGTTCTTTGAGGTAGGCAGAGAAGAGTAAAAAGCTCTAAATACGGATTCAAAGCATATAAAGCGGATACCTCCAATCCTGCTTGAACAAAACGAAAGATATTATCGATGAATAAAAGCACGTCTTGCTTAAACGGTTGCTAATACCCCGTAGGCTGAGTAGCAAAAGGAGAAATCCACCCAAGGAGTTCACCCCTGTCCGTCACCCTCCTCTATCCCATCTCCTTTGTCCCGAGCTGGAAATCGACGATTTCCCGCCTCCACTGCTCGCTGCTCCACGGCCGGAGGGGCTGGGGGACCATGGACCCACGCTTGACGTTATAGATTGGTCCTTAAATTAGGGTATCTTCAACCGCAGCTAGCTATGGTGGAAACTACGGTGGTGCGTTGAACAAGAATAAAGTTTCATGGCTCCTCATCCACCTCGCTTGCGACGGTCTCGTCGGCGGAGTTTCGGAGGGCGGGGAATTGTCTTGTCGCTGCTCTTTTTTGAGGTGGTGATCTAGTTAAGTATTCATGTTTTACAAGTTGTCTACGTGTCTTGATGCCTTTCCCGATAGACGATATTTTGCCAGGTCCGGCTTTGTCGCGGTGTTAGTGGGGTTAGGTCTCCTTGGACTGGATATGCGGTGGTCGTTCGGCCCTCTTCGTCGCTTTGTTCTCTAGAACAACGATATATTTCTCATATCCTTGTCGTTGTCATCTTTGACCGGCAACTTCCCTGTTTTGCGTCAGTAAAATTTTCCTAGCTCTGACGTGATTCGGAGGTCCAGAGATAAGCTTCGTTCACAGTGCGCCACCCACGAGTGCTAAAGATGTTGTTATTTTCTATGTATAATTCATGTGTAATTTTCTTTTAATTTAGGGAAAATTTGCCGTGGAACACCATTATTTTCTGGTCTTTGCCAAAACACACAGCTAAAACGTATCTTTGCTCAGTACCATTATAATTTTGTGGTACGTTTGCCAAAACACACAGTATGGCCCAAAACAGAAATTTTAATATTTATTCTTAGTATGACCCATCCATGTCCGGTTTAGAACATTTCCAGTTAAATTTTTGGCCGGCGGTCCTCTGTACGTATCAATTGCTTGAAACTGTTTCTTTCTGGGTCGCTGATAATCTGTACGTACGAATTTCGATGCTGATAAAGTACATAAAGGGGCAGGCATCATTGGATCATATATTCAGCATTTGTATGCAAAGGACTAGTTCTCAGACTCAACTTGGATCAATATGCACACCCCAGACGCTGATACAGGTAGTTTACATGTAATGTAACTGCGAAGGAATCTGGACAGAAAATTTTCCTTCAGGCACCCAGGCCCTGTCGCCATCCATGTCCGCCGGCAGATCGTGGTCCAGCTCAAGGGCGCCGGCGAGAGCGGCCGAGGGCACTAGTGAAGGGCGCCGACCCCTCTTGGGCGGGGTGGAAACTTGTGTTTCTGCTGCCGGTCACCAATGGTGCGGGCGCAAAGAGGAACGATGCAGGGAGAGAACCATCGTGGGAGATGACAATGCGTGTTCGCCGGCAGCAAGAAGCAGAACAGCGGCAACCGACGAGATGGAGGACGGCGGTTTCGAAATCCCGCAAGGGCTTATTATTGGTCGATGCAGAGCTTCTTTCCCTTCGTCGCTAGTTGTACAAAAGCAAAACCAAATTTGATTTGGTTTTTGTTTTTTAATTGGAAGAAAAAAGGTTTCGTTTTAGGTAATCAAATAATTTAGCGATAATATTTTCATTTTAGGCCATACGGTGTGTTTTGGCAAATGGACCGTAAAATTATAATGGTACTGAGCAAAGACCCGTTTTTGTGATGTCTTTCGGCAAAGACTAAAAAATAACGGTATCTTGTAGCAAATTTTTCTTTTAATTTAAGGACAAGCTTGTAAAGATTTGTTGATGTCAATATATGGCATCCCCGTGTCCCCTGCCTCTGCAAACAAGACCAAGGGCTGAGCTTCGTCTGTCTCTTAAAAAATGACAAAAGATCCCACACTTCAAATGGTACCACCATACCACTTCTTAAAGTTCAAATTTACAATTGATTAATTTTTTAACAATATTTATGAGTACCCTCTCAGTTCACAAATATTAAAGAAGGCATATTAACATTTATAATATCAAATGCATACAATTTAAAAATATACTTTATGACAAGTCTAATACAATAAATTTTATATTCTAGATGTTGCTATTTTCTTCTACTTTTTGTCAAACTTTACTAATTTTAACTTTGAGTAAATCGGGAACACTAGACAATTGTGAATGGAGGTAGCACTCATAAGATGTGAAGTCGAAGCTGCCTTGGGTGGTGTACAATGACCTTCGAGGAGCGGTCCGGTGGTGAAGGTCTTTTTCGGTGCAGGTGTTGCGCATCTCCTCTCCTGGGCTTGTCTTCAGTATCGGAGCTATCGGCCTCTTGTCGCGGTGTCATCTGCTTAGCATAGGTTGACTTGAGCTTCGTGTTTGTGTAACTTATGTGGGTAACCACCCGGTTGTGCCCCGCACAGTGGCGTGTGGGTGAATGTGGGTGTGGGCTTGGTCCCGTTGTTGTAGCTTCTCGTCCGGTTTTCTCCTAAAAACTGGTTAATTAATGGATGAGACAAAAAAAATTACCTCCGTTTAAAAAAAAAAGATGTATGTTTACAATTCCAAACAATTTAAGAACTAAATTCAAAATACACCCAATGTCACGAAAAGATAAAAGTACAAATGACACCATTCACATATCAATTTATCTTTCTTTTCTCTATATGTATTTTCAAAAAAAATGTATTTCGAAATTAGTTCTGAAAATTCTAGAGATTAGAAAGTCAAATTTTGTGATATTTTTTTTTGGAAATTTCTAGGACCTTATAACTTCAAATTTTGAACAGTTGTATCATTTGAACTTGCGAAATCAGTGGATATTTTTTACCCCAAAAGGTCGGAGCTCTGCAGCAAGTAGGAAGAGGCGAGAAGCGTAACGGAAAGCACAAGAGTAGCGAGAGGGAGAGAGGCACACCGTTCCGTCGTAGCCACAACCACACAAACCCAACACGCATCATCGGCCTCCTCATCCCCCTCCACTCCTCGTCGCCACTCACGCGCCCTGCGTGCCAGAAATGAGATAGAAACCGCCGGCCCGCGCACGGCCGGAGTTCCCCAGCAGCCCCGCCACGCCCCGCATGACGCCGCCGGCGTCCACGTCAGCCCCCGACGCCGGCATGCTCGGCCGCCGCCTCGTGCTGCTCCCGGCGACCGCCGCGGCGTCGCTGGCGCGCGGGGCGCGGAGGAGGGCGCGGATGCGGCTTGGGTGCGTGCTCGAGCACGTGGTCCCACGGCTCGTGGTGGGCTCGGCCGCGCTCGTGGGGGCCGGGGAGGTCATCGCCGCCGCCGCCGTCGCGGGGGGAAGCGGCGGCGCGGGGCACGCCGCCGTGGCATCCACCATCGCGCAGCTGGCCGTCTCGGCCGTGGCGATCGCCTCGGGGGCGTGCCTGTCGACCAAGGTTGACTTCCTATGGCCTCGTATCGAGCAGCTGCCAGGTAGAAGCCCCCTCCATGCTCTTCTATTCCATAGGTGCGATAGCTAATAAGCTTATAGTAATCGCGTTTTAGAAAATCTAAATCGTAGCGTCCTAGCTTTTCTCAGTATGTCTGAAGTAATTGGCTCGCATGCCTGTAACTAGTACTTCGAGGGAAATATGCACGGCACTCTGAAGAGCTTTCTAGAACATCTTGTATTCTTGTAGTATAACATAACAAATCAGTAGTACGGTTTGGTTTTTACTGCTTAGTCGTTGTTGCTGACTTGCTGCAGTGCGGGTTTTTTTTTTCTCACAAAAATAATAATGATAGCCCTATGGCCGCAGACCACTCCTCTTTTGCCTACCTCATACTATTATTCTGTATATACGCAGATACTCTTGTATTTGAAGGAGTGGAGGTGACAGGATACCAAATATTCGAGGATTCAAAGGTGTTAAAGCAGTAGACACATACTCAACAAAATTGTCTACTAATATTTACATACTCACCTGAACTTTATCATTTTAACTCTTTAATTTGACATTCTCGGTTCTGCGATACAGGTGCAGAAAGCAATTGTATTTGCAAGTACAGCTCACGTCGGGCAGTTCAGGAGAACAGGAGACCCATATGTTACACACTGCATACATACTGGCAAAATCTTAGCTGCCTTGGTCCCGTCCACTGGAGAAAGAGTATGGATGCGCTGTCCTTCTTGTTTATATGCATATTTGCATCATGTTTTCCATAGGTTTTAATTGATGACACCTCTCCTTCTATCTTCCCTAATCCCATGATCACATATCATCTAGGCAATCAACACAGTTGTTGCTGGCATTCTTCATGATGTCATTGATGATACAACTGAGAATTTGAAGAGCATAGAGGAGAAATTTGGGGAGGATGTTGCAAGTTTGGTATCTGGTGTTTCAAAATTAAGTTACATAAATCAGGTATTCATATGTTAGTAAATCATCCTATATTAGCATCTCTCTGTTCAGTGCTAGCGTTGATTGATAAGTGCCGTCTCACTACCATTGGCATAGTGCTTATGCGGCTCATCTGTTCCTATTGGCATCTTGAAAGACCATAATCACTGCATTGCAGAAGACTTTTGTGTCGTCACTCGTCAGTACTTTCTTTATTTTCGACATGTTTTTGCTATTGTCCATGACTAATTCCTTTACATTACAGCTACTGCGCAGGCATCGGCAAAAAAACACCGGTGGAAGCACTCTAACTTCTGAGGAAGTATGTTTCCTTCCTGTAGTTTTTCTTGCGTAGTAATGTGGTGATATTAAGTTACTCGCAGTCTCAGAGATTATTAATGTCCACTCTCCTTTCCTATGATTTTTCTTGTTAATGAAAGTGAGTTCCAAACAGCACATTGGCATATTCGCAGTTTGTCATATAAACATATAATGCTGCTCTCAGAGAACTCTGGAATTAATTATCCTCCTGTGGTCAGTCAGGCAAACAATCTGCGTGCTATGTTATTGGGGATGGTTGATGATCCTCGCGTGGTGCTTATCAAGCTGGCAGACCGCTTGCACAATATGCGAACAATGTACGTAATTTTAGGCTTCTCATAAACTTCCTGTACACGTAAAAAATGGCTTGTAATCTGAAGTATTTAATATTTGTCAAGTGATTCAATTGATATAACATTTTTTTGGGGTTGTCATATGACAATATCCTCGACATATCCATGATACATCTTTGTTGCTTCTAATTATTCTCATCAGCATTTTTTGTTCCATCTTACAAGCCTAAAGCCCAAGTGCTAGAATCGGCGATGGAAAGTGAGACATCTAAATACATAGGGTACTAGGAAACTAAATTGGATACACCAGGCTTTGAGTTAAAGCTAATGGATAAATTAGAGCTGAATTCTAGTGATCTTGTTTTCTGTTGTTACTGTGTGCAGTTGAATGGAGGGGAGCTCGTATACAGTAATCATAAGATAAAGAACTGGTATAATACACTAATCATATTCCGTGACTCAGCCCACACTTATTAACTATCTTGTTTGGCTTGTTGCCATCTTGAGGTTTAGTGTATATTTCTCCATCAAGTCAGCAGCAGTACTTATTTTGAATCATTTATGTGCATCAGCATCATAACACAGTCCAATGTATTCAATGCTTCTCGTTTAGTTGCCTTATTACCAGATTCTTAGCATGCTCTGCATGCATTGAGATGCTCCTACACTTAAGTTTAGTACTCCCTCCATCCATAAAAGGATGTCTTAAGTGTATAGAACATCCAAATTTAGACAAATTTAAGACAGCCTTTTACTTTTATGGACAGAGGTGGTATATGCTTTGAAATAGTTATTGGATTATGTAAATGACTCTGCGCTATTCAAATCATTATTTCAGCTATGCTCTTCCCATTCCCAAGGCTGAAGCTGTTGCTCAAGAGACATTGGCTGTCTGGTGCTCACTTGCTTCTCGATTAGGAGTCTGGGCTTTGAAGGCTGAGCTAGAAGATTTATGCTTTGCTGTCCTTCAGGTTTTATTCTATTAAGTATATGGGTTGCCTCCTAAATGTTAATTTATTAATCTGTAACACTTCTACTGTGATAGTTACTCTACTTCTTTTGCCTTTACTTGATGCTGGATACTTGCAAGGTAGAGTGTATGTTCTTATTTGTTGTTTTTTCTCTTCAAATTACACGAGATGCTTTGTCACTTCCGTGGTTACTTGGTTAGTAGTAATTATATTGTTGTAACATAAACGTCTGATGCAAAGATTTTGCATGGCACACCAATCGATGAACCCTTCAAATATGTTGGTTTGATGGTTACGAGCCATTTTGTAATGCATCCTCTTGATCGACTTAATTGTATCTCCATCTTGCATCTGCAATGAGGTTATCATGTTATCTTTTGTTGTAAGTACCAATTTACTCTGTAATACCTTCTCTTATTGTGTGTAATTATTATTTTAAATGATTGTATCTCTGTCAAATTATTGCAGCCCCAAGTTTTCAAGAAAATACGATCTGAACTTACTTCAATGTGGAATTCTACCAGCAAAGATAAAAGCATGAGAAGGTCATCAATTAGAAGTGATGTGCTCGCCTCCACCAAGGAAGTGCCTACAACTTCCACTGATTTATTTAGCTCGAACAACCAAGAACAATCAAATATGCAGGTGAATTTAATTAAATGAATATTGTCATTAGCAACATATACTAAACAATCATTAGTTGTGTATTGACTACCATCGTTATTTCATGATAGTTTCATTTATATTTATCCCATACCCCCTTACCTCAAAACATACTCCCTCCGTTTTTTTACATCACGTTCTAGGTTTAGTCAAAGTCAAACTTGACACGGTTTAGTCAAAGTCAATTGCATAACCAATTGCATACAATTTGAAAATATACTTTATGACAATTCTAATACTATAGATCTTACAATGTAGATGTTGATATTTTTTCCTAAATATCTGGTCAAATTTTACGAAGTTTGACTTTGACTAAAGCCAGAGAGCGAAGTAATTGTGAACGGAGGGAGTACGTATTAATGAATGCAATTCTCATTTTCCTCGACTGGTAGGGTTGATATCTTATCTTCTTAGTAAATATAAATCCTTCCCTTAACTGTAGGATCTGTTGCAAGCTGTATTGCCATTTGACCTCTTTTTGGATCGGAGAAGGCGCTCTGACTTTCTTAATAATCTCCAAAGTAGCTCTGAAGCAGCCATAAGAAGGCCTAAGATTGTTGATGATGCTGCTATTGCATTAACATCTTTAGCAGCTTGTGAGGAAGAACTTCAGCAGGAATTGCTTATATCAACATCGTAAGTTCACATTCTAGTGATTTTAAGTATGCACAATTTTTTGCTCTAGTTGTGTGTATCTGTGAGTTTACTAGTACTATTGAGGTTCTGATTCTTAATTACACTATTTCTTCAGGTATATTCCAGGGATGGAAGTTACGCTGTCAAGTAGACTCAAGAGCTTATATAGCATCTACTGTAAGGTACCATTAGTCAATTGCTTTATAATGAGGAATACATACAAATAGTACTGCTTGTGTCGTTGAGTTCATGTTTCACCAATGTATTATGATCCTAAATTCAAGAACATATGCTGGAATTGTCAGCCTAGTTGAAAGAATTTTCTTCTCATGCCATCTTTTGCATGATGGTTCGTGGGTTACTGACACATTTTTGTATTGGCAGATGAAAAGGAAACATGTAGGCATTAGACAAGTCTACGATGCTCGTGCATTAAGGGTGATTGTTGGAGACAAAGACGGTGCACTGCATGGACCTGCTGTCAGGAGTTGCTACAGCATCCTTGATATAGTACACAGGTTTGTAATGAATTTAATTATTTATCTGGAGCCACCCATGTCAAGAAAATCAAGACATGCTAAAAGTTTGCTACTTGACCAAATAAATGCTCTATTCGATGTATCATGTAGCACCATCTTATTTCTACCACATACTCCCTCCGTTCTTTTTAGTCTACATTCTAGGAAAAATCAGACAAATTAGTAGTGCATTTATTAGTACAGTACTACTTAAATTGGTAAACAACCAGTCCAAGCTACATTGAAAATAGTGACATCCAATAGGTAAAGGAGGACCACTTCGTTTTCCGTATTCTTGTTGACTAAAAGCTATAATGTAGAGTATTTCAGAACAAATTTTAGACCTAGAATGCAGAGTATATTGGCTTTTTTTTCATTATGGATGTTCTTTGTGGCTAATTTATGTGCTTTATCCATATGTGCAGGCTATGGACTCCAATCGATGGGGAGTTTGATGACTACATTATTAACCCTAAGGGTAGTGGTTATCAAGTAAGCATCATCTGGCACCAAGTTAAACATCGTTATACATTGATAGGTATCCTCGGTCACTGGTAGCCAGTTAATTCATGATAAATTAAGGATGGATTAATCCAAAAAGAAAAGTCCAGCATGCTTACTTTTGCACTGGTGTTGCTATAGTCGCCAGCTAATAATGGTATTATGCTGTTCATAGCATGAACTAGCTTAGAGTTGAACCGTGATCTGCTTGTCAAATCAATTATCCCTAGATTTCCTCATTGACTGACTCGTTCCATCCCCTATTTTTATTAAATTTACCTATGGTTATTTTCTATTCTAGTCACTCCATACAGCAGTTCAGGCATCTGATAGCTCACCGCTGGAGGTCCAAATTAGGACCCAGGTAGGTAATTCTCTTCCTTTTTTGTTTGAATGGATGTTTAACAATTTGTCCTGATCCTATTGGTGGTTGTTGTCCACAGCGAATGCATGAGTATGCAGAATATGGACTGGCTGCTCATTGGTTGTACAAGGAGAGAAAAGTTGACACCAGAAGTGGCATCAGTAACAAGATAAGGCAAAGTACATCATTCTCATCGAGTTCTCCAGAAAATGAAAGCTATGTACAAGATGGTGTACCCTCAAAGTATAGTTCTATGAAAGTGGGGCATCCGGTCCTCAGAATTGATGGTAATCACTTACTGGCAGCTGTCATAGTCAGGTATAGCTTCAACATCAATGATAAGCGCACCCCGCTGTTTATTTTGTAAGGTTGTTATTCCAGTTGATACCTGATTGTGTAAGTCAAATTGCAGCGTAGATAAAGGGGGAAAAGAATTGCTTGTTGCCGTACGTTTTACCCTTGAGGCTTCTGAAGATGTAGCTGACCGAAGATCTTCCTTTGAGTTGAAGCGCTGGGAAGCTTATGCCATGCTACATAAGAAGGTTAATCTGACGATAACAATTTTTCTTCCTTGATGGATTCAGCATGTAAGAAGGTTCTTATTTCAAGCTGATATACATACTTGTTTCAGGTTACTGAGAAATGGTGGTGTGCACCAGGACATGGTGACTGGTCAACAAACCTGGAGAAGTACACGTTATGCCGGGATGGTATATTCCATAAGGTTTGCATGGCTTAAACATGACTAATTTTTGTCAACTATGTGCATTTGCTCGTCGGTTTTTGTGTGTTCCTGTGGTTTTGATATGAATGGTCCATGTTGAAATACCATCAAATGTTTTTAGTATGGGACTAGTTGTGCATATGAGTGTAAAAGTTGCTCAAAAAGTGCTGACAATAAGTCACTGTCTGTGTCCTACTTTGTCACTGTAGTTCATATGTTTGATTAATGTACCATACACCTTTAATGTCTTCTGCAGCAAGACCAATTTGGCAGACTTTTGCCAACATTTATTCAAATAATTGAGTTAACCGAAGAGGAAGAGGAGGAGTACTGGATGGTTGTATCTGCAGTATTTGAGGGCAAAGAAACCTCCACTCTGACATCTGAATCAAGCAACACTGATAGATCAACTTCTGACCTTCCAATCTCTACCCCCTTGAGTGATCCCATCAATAATAAGGTTAGCATGCTGTTGCCATCTCTCACATGTACTACCTCTGTCTAAAACTAGGTGTCTCGCTTTTGTCTAAATATGGATGTATCTAGATGCATTTTAATTAGAGATACATCCGTGTCTAGATAAAGTTGAGACATGAGTACTTCATTTTGTGAAAGCCCAATTCTCACTATTTATTCAATACGCTCCATATAGGTGCATTTGCTCAGGACAATGCTTCAGTGGGAGGAGCAAGTGCGCCGTCGAGCATGGCTGGCGGAGAGAAGTCTCGGTGCGGGAACACTCACCGAGCCAATCCTTCGCGAGGTTGCCATCATCTGCTGGCCTCATGGTAAGATAATGAGGATGACTACTGGCAGCACAGCCGCCGACGCTGGTAGAAGAATGGGTGTGGACGGGAAGCTGCTTTGGGTCAATGGTCAGCTGGTGCTGCCCCAAACCGAGCTCAAGGATGGGGATATAGTGGAAGTGAGGACGTAGTTGCGATTTCCTCCACCCATTTCTCATGGCAATTGATCAGATTGGCTCATTGATCAAGGGATGCAATATATGTACACAGATGAAACCTCGAAGTGTACAGTCCACCTGTGGAAATAATCGAAGGTAGCAGGCATCCTCCTTCAAAAGAAGGGAAGCAGGAGTTGATACAGGGAGTAACGAAGCGTTGTATTCTGTACATATGCGACCAGGTACCAACTGTACGTGTCCTTGTTCACAGCAGTAGTGTAAATTTCAGCATGTAAAAACCTGTAGTAAGTGTAATATGTACAGGCAGTTCTCTGGTGTGCCGATGGATCTCTGTACATAATGGTGACTGTCCCATGTCTCGATCACTTGAACTTCTTCAGTGTCGAACGAGGAACGAGCCGCACAATTCGCCAGTGCATTTGTACATTAGTTCTAACTACTATAGAAAGTTAGAAACTGAGCAAATACAAACAATGAGTATAAAGAGAAAATAAAATTCTGGGCTGTGCTAAAGAGAGATCGTTGATTTTCTTTTTTTTGTGTCGTCAGCAACCTTTTTTTTTTCATGCAAAATATACATACAATTTTTCACACAGGAAACTGGGCTCGTTTCACACGGGAGTATGTGAGAATCGATTACGTTTCTATTATCTCCGCAATAATAACGTGGGGTAACCAATGAAGCAACAAATAGCGAAACGACCTCGGTTCTTGGCCGAACAAGGAAAGTCTCAACACGTCAGAATGAATGCCTTCCAAATTGGCCAAATGAACCATGTTTACACGTTACGCTGTCACTCGACCAACGGGGACAGATCTGCTTACGGGCCCCTGGGCCCACGCGCAGCGACTTGGCGGACGACTGCTTACGGGGCACGCCGAGTTCTGCAAACATTCAAAATAAGAGGGTAAGAGCATCTCCAACAGAGGCTCTAAAATTTGGCGCTGTAAAAGTTGTTTGCAGCGCGCTCGATTCGGATATAGCGCGCGGCACCGACGCGTGCTTCGCCAGAGGCTCTATTTTACAGCGCAACCACGAAGCCGAAAAACAACCCTTCACCGGAGGTCGTAAAATAGAGCTCCACAAACAAGTTTCTTCAACATTCATAGAACAAACAAGATCAAACAAGCTACAAATAAATCTGAAAAATTCAACTAAATTACTGTGCATTATCCATGTAGCTAGAAATTGATATAGCTAGCAAGCTAGCAATCGAATCTCCATGCGCGGCCGGCCGAAATTAGTTCGTGCGTGCGTGCGCGGCCACATCAATCGAGTCCGCGCGCGGCCGAATCGAGTCTAGCTAGCCACAACAATCGAAATCGAGTCCGTGCCTGCGTGCGCGGCCGGCGGAGCTCGCGGCGCGGCGGCCAACGGAGCTCGTAGCGCGGCGCCCGGCGGAGCTCGCGGGGGGCCGACGGAGCTCGCGGAGACGGCGGTCGACGGAGCTCGCGGGCGGCGGCCGGCGGAGCTTGCGGGGAGGCCGGCGGATCTCGCAACACGGCGGCCGACGGAGCTCGCACGGCGGCCGACGGAGCTCGCGGCGACGGCGATCGGTGGAGCTCGCGGGGAGGCGGCCGACGGAGCTCGCAGGGCGGCCGACGGAGCTCGCGGGGCGGCGGCCGGCGGAGCTCGGTGGGAGGCGGCCGGCGAAGCTTGCAGCACGGCGGCCGGTGGAACTCGCGATGCGGCGGTCGGCAGAGCGAGAGCGGTTTCTTTTCGCGCGAGCGGTTCCGGCTTACGGCGCGCGGTGGCCGGCGCACTAGATATGCCGCTTTGGATAGCGCAAACTACCGCGCGCACTAAAATATTTACAGCGCGACCTATTTTACAGCGTCTGCTGGAGGGCGCAAAAACGCGTTTGGCGCTGTATATTGGCAGTTTTTTTAGCGCGCGTCCAGTTTGCAGCCTCTGTTGGAGATGCTCTAAAGTGGTAGTAAACCCTAACGGTCACCAAATCCCTCCTCCGCGCCCGATCCAATCCTATATAAGCCCTCGCCCCCCAGCTGCCCCGCCGCATCTCAGCATTTCAGCCGCGCAGCACCACATCGGAGAGAGATCGAGGAGGTAGGTGAGGGAAGGGGAGGGAAGGACTGTGATACGCGAGAGATGGAGGCGGTGGTGGCGTGCGACATGGCCGCCATGGACTTCAACGCGCTCTCCCGCCGCGAGCTCCAGGCGCTCTGCAAGCTCAACGGCGTCCGCGCCAACATGACCAACCTCGCCATGGTCGAGGCCCTCCACTCCCTCCCCTCGGTAAGGCCCGATTCCTCCACTCCGATTCACGCTATTTTTTTTCCTCACGGATGTTTCGTTGCGGGATTCGTCGGCGACGGCGATTTTGGGTGTGGGGTGGTTGTTTGATGTTTCGGTGCTTTGTTACGGATTAGGTGGACGGGATCGACCAGATCGGCACCACGCTCTGCCTCCCGACCCCGGGCAAGTCGGCGATGAAGTCGGCCCTGCGGACCGCGCCGGCGTCAGACCAGCAGCAGCCGCAGCAAGGGAGCCCGCTCCCCCGCGGTCGGCGCGTGTCCCTCAAGTCGCCGGAGGCCTTCCAGACGGACCGCGAGCGGGGTCTCGTCAAGGAGATCGTCAGGACCCCCGGCGTGGCGCTGCGCAGCACCAACCGCCGCCCGCGCGCCACGCCCGCACCCACCCCGACCCCAGCGACTCTGCGGAGGAGCCAGCGGTCCACGGCCCGGAAGGCCGCGGCGCCGGTGGAGGTCGACGTGGCGACTGCAAGGAGGTCCGCTAGGAAGACGGCGAAACTGAACATGGCGATTGATTTTGACCAGGAGGATGATGAAGCAGAGAACGCGCAGGGAGTAGAAGAGACCAAGGGTGGGTGAGAGCGATTTGCTTTCCTTCCCCTAATCGATCGCTTCGTTTGGCTGTTCGATTGCCTGCTGGAAGCGGTTTCTGATTGCGAATTCTGTGATCATTCCTACAGGTGCTGCTTCTGATGGCCCTGAGGAGGAGGAGGTTATTACAAAGCTTATGGAAGGAAACAACGAAGCGGATGAACCAGAGCAGGGTGAGGAAGGTGAGATCTGAATTATACACGTGTGCTTTGATGTTATTTGTATGATTCTGCATTGTTACTGAATACTGACGCGAATTTCATGGTTATGCAGTGGCTTCTTCTGTTGCGCCGATTGAATGTGCTGACAAGAGCTGTGATGATTCCAAGGTGGAGGAAGCTGTGGAAGAACCTACCAAGCTCCAGGAAGGTGATGAGATGGTCCATTTCACCCATGCATTTCAGTATCCTCCCACTAGCTCCTTGATTAGCACCCAGATTGTGGCCGGCCTTTTAGAATTCACCAATTTTTTCCTTGTTTTATATATGTAGTACTGTTTAAGACTCTGCAAGGTGGCAGTTACTGATGTGAATTCGTGATTGTGGCAGTTGTTTCTTTTGTTGCGCTGATTGAATCTGCTGAAAAGAGCTGTGATAATTCTAAGGTGGAGGAAGTTGTGGAAGAGGCTACCAAGCCCCAGGAAGGTGAGATGATTCATTTCACCCATGCTTCAGAATCCTTCCATATGCTCCTTGACTATGGCATTTCAGAATTCATCAATCTGTTCTTTGCTTCATCTGTACTATTTAAGGCTACACTTTGTCAGTTAAAGTTTCATCCATTTGTTTCTTGTTTTATCTGTACTGATTAAGTCTAAATTGTGGCATTTCGAAATATATTCATTTGTAGAACACTGAATTACTGCACTAGGACTGAAATGATGTTCATATTTCATCCATTTATCTTTAGTGATCACCTTATTGTTGCTTTCTGAAATATACCCATGTGTTCCTTGTTTTATCTACAGCAATTACGACTGAGCTGTGGCATTTTAAATACATAATATTACATCCGTCTTTCACTTGCTTGATCACTAGTTGTTGAGTTGCTAATAATTGAGTCTTTTATAGGCTGGTTTGATATCGCTAATTTTTAACCATGATGGAACAGGAGCTGCAATTGGGGAAGAACAGATGCTTGTCAACATTAAGGAGTCAGTCATGGAAGATTCACCAATCTTCGGCGTCCTTTCCAAGGTGGCACCTGAAACAGCCATGAAGAACTTTGAAAATGCCTCAACTGAGGGCTTTGGTAGCTGGTCACCTGTGTTGGAGATAGCTGATGAGATCAACTGTGCCAGTGAAGATAAGGAAGATGCTGCCGTTGAAGTGCCCAAGGAAGGCGTCAAGGAAGATGCTACCAGTCCCACCTTTGAGGCGGCTGATGCTGATAGCAAGATTATCCTAGCCGATGTGACAGAAAAGGAAGTCGATGCTGATGAGCTGCCTCAGGCTGATACAACAGACGATGAGAGTGCTGAGGAATATGGCCGCAATGGAAAGAGCAGTGATGAAACTGACCTCACTGAAGAGAGTAGCCAGGAGGATGGCCTTGATGAGGATGAGGATGCCAGCGAAGATAATGAAGTTGATTTCAGTCCCAGCGCTGAGGCTGATGATGCACCTAACAAGATGACCCCAGCTGCTGTGACAGAGAAGAAAGTCGCTGCTGATGAGTTACCACAGGTTGATCCAATAGAAGATGAGAGTGAAAGTGACCTCACTGAAGAGAGTAGCGAGGAGGATGAGGATATGGAGAATGTTAACCTGACAGTCGATGGAGAGAGTGATGAGACCATTGAGGCGAGCAACTCCACTGAAGTGAACTTTGATTCAGATGAAGAAGAGGAGCTCGAGATGCTTGAGATAGGTGAAGAAATGAAGGATTATGACCCTCTCACTGGAGAGGAAGATGATTTCAGCGGTGATCTGTCATCAGAGTTTGACAGTATTGATTTTAGTGATGCTGAAACTGAAAGCAACAGCTCTCCTGTGGCACTGGAGGGAATCCACGCTGCTGCTCCCTCGTCTGCAGCCAAGAATGTTGACTCTACCATCACTGAAGATATAGTATCCAGCGAGGGGGATGAGGTTTCTCAGCACGTGGAGACCACTGTCGAGTCCTTGGATAAGGTCGCCAGCACAGAGGCTAAGAAAGAAGAGTGTGCAAAGGAGAAGAAGCAGGTGAACGTCGGAGAGGGAATGAGCCTAAGGAAGCTTAAAAGCGCTTACAAGGAGAGCCTTATTGCTGCCAAGGTAATTGCAGACCTCTGATGGTACCAATATTTCATCGTATCCACTGATTTGTCTACTGTAAATTGAACACTGGCTTATACTACCTGCTCTTCATCTGCTGCAGGAAGGGAAGAAGCTGACCATCGATGCCGACGAAGGCACCAGGGCGGTGCTTGCGGAGCTGGACGATAACGCTAAATGCTGATCGCGGCAAGTGTTCACAAGATCCATCATGCATCTGCTGGGACTGAATAAAGGAGAGAGGGAGCTCTAGTTGTGAAGTGATAACGAAGGCTTTGCTCTTTTTTTTTCATTTCCAAATGCTGCGGTGGAGCGAATGCTCAAGTTTTCGTGTGTGTGTAGAGAGCATCTGGTTGTTGAAACCATGGTTTCTCTGAACCAACCTGCTGTTCGTGTGGGTTCTCTCCCACCTTTTTTTCGTTCTTCCGGTCATTTGGTGTCAGTTCCGTGGTATGTCGAATGCATATGGATTACTACAAGGGGTTGACCAAACTGTGCCTTGTTAATCGTATACATGGATATTAGCAATTTCCACTACTTGCGTTGTTTGCTTCGCCAACTTTCCATAGCTCACAGGTAAGCTCAGTACGGCCTGCGAGCCGATGCTCCTTGTACTGGCTGGGAGGGGCTTGCCCAGACTTTGTTTCAGTCTTGGTTGCCAGCGATATTGCTGTGTACGATGGTTAATGGAATCCCATTAGCACGTCAAGAACTATGATGTGTACACTTGATACATGTAACATGGTTGATCTGTGAGAACTTTGCTAAAGTTACCTCTACCTGGTTTGACACTCAATCTCAAGAGGAGAGGGAGATGGTTGTCTTGCTGAATCGCACTCTTGGTTAATGCCTAATCACAGAATCCGACGCACGATAGTTGTTCGGATCGTTCATTGTTTCCCCCAGTTCTGGTGAATCAGTCTCGGCGTGCAATTCACTGAGCTAATTGCGCAAGTTAATTTTGGCCTCTTACGACAATATGATTGCATAGTGGGAATATGAAACTACAATTAAACTAGAGAGAGAGTAATATAAACACGGAGTTTTTTTTTTTACCAAACTACACAGCAAAAGATTTATTTTTAAAATGGGGCAAAAACTTTGCCCCAATTTAAGTTTGACAAAAACTAAAAGAAAATCACAACCGGCTGCACTCTTCTCGCATTATTTCACTCAACATTTTAGCACCCACAAGCACCCAAAGGTAGGTTAGGATAAGAGGTATTAGCATAGTTACATCAACTTGTCGAACGGGAGCAAATTCATACAACAACTTGCAAAAGTGTAAGTAGTAGTACATAAACTTGCACCGAGGAAGCAAATAGGTACAAAAGTAATCAAAAGGTGACATGTAGCATTTGAAAGTGCATAGAGCCCCATGAACTAATGTTTGCATTGAGTCATATGTGTAGGAGTTGTTCATAGGCAATGCTTGAACCATTAGTTAGCTTCAAGGTTGCAATACGAAGAAATGAGGTGCAAGTTCAAGATGAGTCAACTCAGAGAGCTCACATGCTTGAAGCTTGCCATTCATATGTGTTCATGGATATGTGAAATTGCAGCGAAGAAGAAGCTCATCCATAGTGGAGTATGGGGGAGCAATCCGCAAGACCTCATCTTCATCAAGCAAGCTCAATCAAGAACGGTGTTTCATCTTGTTGCGGTCAAGATCGTAATCATCGATCTCAAGTGGAATGCGCAAGGTTAAGGTTTGCGCTTGATAGGTTTCTTTCTTACCGGTCTCGTGGTTTAGTTGGGAGACTGGGTTATAGGTTAATTGCCGCACTATCAAGGGGCTCTCGAGTGAGTAACTCGATCGTATCATTCGGGGAGAGCTCAAACCTTTACATCCTTGCATCATTTTTCTTGGTTATTATTTGTATCTTATGCATATGGTGTTTTAGAGCTTGTGCTTATTCTCATGATAAGCTCTAGTTCATCGAAAACGAATTTCACATAAAATACTTGTTGCATTTCGATATTGGAGTTTTCTCGGTTCATTGTATTGTGAGGTTTCACATATAAATTCATGAAAAATCTATCCCACATGTTATTAATATTTTATCTCCTTGTGGTCTAGCTTTTTTTATCCTCTTTACAACAAAATTGGTTTCACTTAAATCCGAGTTTCCTAACTCAAGTTGTTGAATTTTTCCTATTGGAGGTGTTGCTAGTTTATCTGTTTTAGATAGGTTAAAAATTTCCCCATTTAATCTTGTTCTCCATGTTTGTACTATGATGTTTCCCTGAATGACCTTGTAGAGCTTTTTTTGTGATTTTAACAAGCCCAATACCATCAAATTTGGAGTCTGGATGTGAAAATGGTGACGTTTTCAGTGTGGGGTGCGCTACCGGCCAGAGTGGTCCGGCCACAGGCCAGCCTTAGTCCGGCCAGGATCCGTGCACGAAAACTGTGCCCGGAATGGTCCAACCTTGGGTGGACGAGTCTGGCCGACCAGAATGGTCCGGTGAAAGTGCATGGAGCCCCCATGTGTGGTTTTGGTAATTAATGACAATCCCTATGGACTAATGTTTGCATTGAGTTATATTTGTAGGAGTTGTCCATAGGCAATGCTTGAACCATATGTTGGCTTCAAGGTTGCAATAAGAAGAAATTGATGAAGGATATCAAGTGTCAAGTATGTCTTGAAGATGAAGATGAAGTGAGCCCTCAAGTTACTTCAAGACATCAACATGATGAAGAATGAAGAAATAAAGTGCAAGTTCAAGATGAGCCAACTCGAAGAGATCATATGCTTGAAGCTTGCCATCCATATGGTGTTCATGGATATGTGAAGACGCGCCGAAGAAGAAGCTCTCCCATAGTGGAGTATGGGGGAGCATTTCGCATGACTTCATCAAGCAAGCACAATCAAGAACGACGTTCCATCTTTGTTGCGGTCAAGACCATCATCATCAAGCTCAAGTCGAATGCGCAAGGTTAAGGTTTTCTCTTGATATGGTTTCTTTCTCACTGGTCTAATGGTGTAGTTGGAGACCTGTTTATAGTTTAGTTGTCATACTATCAAGAGGGCTCTCGAGTGAGTAACTCGATCGTATCCTTCGGAGAGCTCAAACCTTTGCATCCTTGCATCATCTTTCTTGGTTGTTATTTGGATCTTATCCATGTGATGTTTTAGGGTGTGGTGACCCTGCATACCACTGCATGGTGTAGTATGCCAGTCGTTGATATAACATTCACGAAGTACCAATCCGCAAATATTACATCCCTCAGAGTAGTACAACAGAACATAGCAGGTCCATAACTCATTCATTTATTATTACAAGCATAATATACATATCATCTCGGAGCTCCTCTTGGGTCCTAAGAGGTATACTCCTGGGTTCGAGGTGAACCCGTCTCAACTTACAATATAGAAGTCTTACTAATTTATACATTTATTCCCTCGAGCAGTTAAGTACTACGAGTTCGCACTGCTCGGATTCTAATACTACTAGGTAGGTCTACACATGATCTCCTCCGGATCCCTCCCCGGTTCCGTAGACTATGAGGTAGTCTACACCTTTGACACCTCCAGAGAGGTCTGGTTCTTCATAGCCGATGATGTCGGCTCCTTCGAGGTTGTCGTTGTCCTCCTCCGGGTGGTTCGGACAATCTAAGCGGGGATTTAAGAGTGGTATGAGTACGAGCGTACTCAACAAGTTCATTATAGAAAAGAGGTGTTTAATGCACTAGCTACGATATCGGACCGTAAAGTCTAATACCAATGCAGGTTTTGATAAACATTTCTTCAAGAGGTTGCTTTTATTTCAAAGAACTATGTCCGTCGGCCTTCACCGGTTTACTAGAACTTCATGGAGTTCCTTTCCGGCAGCGTTCGCAGTTCCAAATCCCGGAACGAGGAGTGACGAGTCATGATTCATTACACTCTGCGAGAGGTGTGTTGCTTTACCCATAAGAGATCTTATCCTTGGTGCCAACCGGGCAGCTTTCCCGTCCACACTTCCTTTGGTGTGAGGCCCGGTATAAGGTCATAGCCAATCATATTCCTCCGCTACCTCGCACACCCACCCTTTGTTGCACACCCCGACCCTGGGTACTCGTCGGTCCCATTATTCCCATGTTAGGGTGGACCCCGACCACGACGACAGTTCTGGGCTCATACCATAAACTCCTTCGCCGGTAGCTGCAACCCATCATAGACCGCAATACCATGGGGAACTTTAGGCTTCCCCAGCCTACCGCTTGCTCTTCGGGCGACAAGTGTACTACGGACAAAGTCGTGGGGAACTTTAGGCTTCCCCGACCTACCGCTTGCCCCCGACAGATGACAAGTGTCTACGGTAAAGCGCGTCCGTTGATGTACAAGAGGTGGAAATACGATTGACTATTCCGTCCCACTCCGGATCTTATGGTTAACACGGGTATTACGGCACAAGAATCACTGGACGACATTTGTTGTTTAATCCTAGATGGATATAAACCCTTGCAATGGAACCTCCACCATATCAACACAATCCATGGTTCCATTGCCAACCACATAGTCATATTCATAGTTATGAAAGTAGTGGTTTTGCTTTTGATGCGATAGTGATAAACATAGTACTTTGCAAGTAATTTGGTAAAAATACTCAAATGATATGAGCAAGTGATGAACTTGCCTGAACACTGCAAAGTGTTGCAGTTGGATGGTGTGGACTGACCCTTGTCCTCTGTTGCTGAAAAATAGCATCATTGTCCGATAAGGGCAATGGTTAAAGAAGCATTTATGCATGATTCCCGTTTTAGGGTTTGTCCCCCCTTCCGATGTCTTTATCATTTCATGTGAGAGGTTAATACTAAGAATGACCTAGGGATACTCTATTTAGGGTAAAATACAACCTTGAAATGTTGTCAAGGTGTTTTTAAAGTCCAAAAGAATTTATGGACTTATTTTCATTGTTGAAAATATAAGGTGTGATTTAAATGATTATTTAAATCACCAAATTTGAACTTATTCTTGTTTAACTTCAAAAATTCTGTTTTATATTTTATTATGGTAGAGTATTTTATACTGAGTGATTTTCATATTTTTAATTATTTTTTTAGAGCTATCTAACATTTACTATGAATTTCTAAAGTTTCTGTATTTATAGGATTTGTGAAATACCAAATTTGCCCCTGGGCCCACCTAACAGTGGAGCCCAGTGGGTTGGGTTAGACCAGCTCGGGTCCAACCGACCCAAGCGGTCGCTCACTCTCTCCCCCACCACGCCGCCTCGACGAACCCTAATCCTCTTCTCTCTGGCGACCAGTGTCGCCCTCGCCGTCGCCGGCCGATTCCGGCGAACTCCAACCGCCATGGCCCTCGCCATGGGGCGTAATCGAACCGCCTCGTGACGCCGGTCCTTCTCATCTGCGTCGATCTGGAGCTGGCGTGGCTCCTGCTCATCCCCGACCCCCTCGCCGTGGCTAGGGTTACGGGATCCGCGGCGATCTCGCTGCTCCCAGGGTTCCAGGCGCGATGACGCCGCCGTGGGCCTCGCCGCAGTGGTGCGGGGCGCTGCGGCGCTTGTCTGAGCGTGGCCTGGCCTGGCCAGGTGCTGTCATGCACTCGGTGCGCGCCGCCGTGGCCGCCATGGCCGCGACTGCTGTCTGCTTGCCCCGGGTACGTGCGCCACCCTCTCTCTCTCTCTCTTGATCGTCCTTCTTCTCCATCCTCTAGCTCGGCCACGGCTGCTCCACCTCGTGGAGATGCTCGCCATGCCGATGCGTCGCTACTCGCGCTCGTCTGCTATGCTGTTTGTGCTGCTGTGCTTCACTGGCCTTGGCCATAGCTGCCATGACCATGCCAGTGCTTGTGTTACTGCTGTGTGCAGCCCTGCTATGCTTCAGTGCAAGATTCCCTAGGCTCAGTACTTGATCAAGCTTGCATTTCTTGCTAAATTCAATCCCTGTGACTTGGTCCTAGATGCTATTGATGTTAAATCATCAAGTGTATTCAGTTAATTTGCCCGGGCTTGATTACTGTATGTATTCCTTGCAAATTTGCAAGTGCCAGTGCTGTTTGTGTGATGATTAAAGGGTTTTGCCTCATGATAGGCTCTACTTTGCTTAATGGTTGTTCATATGCATCAATTCCTTGATGATATGCTTCTGGATACAATCATAAAATGGTTTATATGATTATCTGTGATACATTTGTTGCTTAACTGTGGCTATTTAATTAATCTAGTGAATGTGTTGATGCTAGGCTTGGCTGCAACATGCTCTTTTCAAGCCCTGATGATCATCTGATCATCAGTTACTTGGTAGTTGGTTACTGTTCTATGCCTGTGTCTCACTGATTCTCTTCCTTGTGTCTGTGTGACATACTGACCTGTGCTGGTGTATGCTTGTGCTTGCTTAAGCCATTGCTATTGCTTGCAATGATCCATTGGATCATCAGCAAAGCCTGATGCCAAGTTTACTTGTTGATATCATTTATCTGTGTTGTCTTATTTGATTTATTGGATAAATGATGTGAACTGCTTTGCAGTAATGATCATTTCAATGGATTTGGTAGGGCTAGATGGATGCCAACACTTGGTTGTGTACCCTAGCCCTCCTTTTGAACCCTACTGGGTGATGATAACTGTGCATGGCTTATTAGTTTGGACTGGTTAAGTGGTTGAGGTGACCTTGACAGCAATTTATTGTTGTTTAGGTAGCTCCCACCTTTGTTGGCTTGATGTGACTTAGGAAATGCATTACTGGACAAATCCTTGTTGGATTTCCAGTGGTCTTTGCTGTTGACAAACAAGAATAGGCACAAGTTGTCTATCTGTCTGATGGTGTGCTAGGCCTTAGGTGATGAGTGACTTTGGTTGAATGGATAGGATCATTTCCTTGATGGATTTCTTTGGTTGAACCACTGGTTTTGGTTAACCAGGTGTTCCCTTGGTGATTTCCTATTTGCTTCACCCATATTTGCTTGCACCACCGACTTGGTAGCCGGATGATGACACAAACAGGGTACTCACACCCTATGGCTTATGTGTGATTGATGCACATGCTTGTTTATGAGCAAAACAGTTGCTTGCCCATGATTCTCTGGGTATACCTCACTCCAGCTCCTAGAAATGTGTTGGTGTAGAGGGTTTGCTTCTGGATGATGTGTGAAGCTTGCCCTGCTCCTCCTGCTAGCTTGTGATGAGTGATTTGTTTCTGGTGATTTATGAAGTGGATTGAACAGCCCTGGCTGTTCCTCCTGTTCTTGCTATTCTTGGTGTTCTTACCCTGGTGAGTTGTTGTTGATGAACTGCTTGAGTTCTGGCGGTGGAAAAGGTTTTATACCATCCTCTCTTTGCTCTCCTGGTCGACAGCTGAGCCTGGCATCACTTGGTGATTCACTGGCTTGTGTGTGTGTGCTGTGCTGCATGCACCCATGGTGACTTGCTGTTGGGCATGTACACATGCTATGTGTGCTGCCTGTGTGTATGTGTGTACCAGATGCTTGGTACCTGGCTTGGTACTTGGCTGTGAGAAGATCAGCTCGGCAGAGCTTGATCATATCTTCTCACATTTCACTTTCTTTTGGCTAATCTGCCAAGTGGCTTTGCCACTTGGCATTATACTTGTTTGCTTTGTTTGTGTGTGTATGCAGGGACTTGGAGATGGTCCAGATGATACTCAAGATCATCTAGATCATGGAATTCATGAAGATTAACTTATAGTTTTAGGATAGTTCATTGAATTGTAATTTTCTTTCTTTTTCTTTTTATATTTTTTCCAATTCTTGTAATATATTGTAATATTCTATAATTCATAATCTGAATATTGTAAAGACAATGTATCATGTATGTTTATTAGTAAAGCTCAAATTTTCTCTAATGAGCTTTACTTTATATTTGTATTGTTCATTTTCTTTATTATTTACAATTTTGCTTAATGGATTACCTCACACTTAAATTATGAGATATTCATATGTTGTTTGAATTTGAAATTCAAATGCAACTTAGGTTTGAATTCAATCATGCAACTTAAGTTTGAATTCAATCATGCAACTTAAGTTGTGATGCAATATCTCCCCTCTCTTCTCAAAACCCTAACTGAGTTGAATAAGAAACAAATTTGTCGCACTCTCGAAACCCTAACCCTGTAAGGTGTCGGGAGAGAAACTTGTCCCCCTTCGATGTAGTTTTGTTTTAAAAGCGCGAAATTTCCCCAGAATTTACGATGCAATGCACATCCCTTTCTAAAATCTACCCCTCGATCGTCTTTAAACCTGGGACATTACAGCCTTTCCCCCTTAAAGAAAACTTCGTCCCGAAGTTGTGGTTGTAATACCTGAAGAGTTCGGGGTATGTTTTCCTCAGGTCTTCTTCCTTCTCCCAGGTGGCTTCCCTCTCGGGGTGATGCTTTCATTGTATCTTGCAGTACTTAATAGCTCGATTCCTGAGTTGTTTCCAGTTCTCCTCGAGAATCTTAGCTGGCTTCTCGATGTAAGTCAGGTCTGGTTGTAACTCGAGCTCATCATGTGATACTGGCTCGTCTGGGGTCTTTAAGCATTTCCTGAGTTGCGACACATGGAATACATTGTGAACTTGAGCTAACCTTCCGGGTAGATCCAATTCAAAGGCTAACCCTCGGTTCTGACTCAGTATCTTGAATGGTCCAATGTATCTAGGGCTCAACTTCCCCTTTACTCCAAATCTCTGAAGACCTTTCATCGGGCTTACCTTCAGGTACACCATGTCTCCAACTTGTGGCTCCCATGTTCTTCTCTTTTGGTCTGCATAGCTCTTCTGTCGACTTTGAGCTATCTTAAGTCTATCTCTTATAATGTCAATGATTTGTTGCTTTTCCTTGACATAATCAGGTTTGAACTCCTTGCTTGATCCTGCTTCATACCAACATATCGGTGATCTACACTTCCTTCCATACAGAGCTTCGAATGGTGCCATCTTGATGCTGCTTTTATAGCTATTATTGTATGAAAACTCTGCTAGTGGTAAGTGTTCTTCCCATGATCCTCCGAAGTCTAGGGCACAAGCCCTAAGCATATCTTCCAATATCTGGTTTGTTCTCTCTGTTTGTCCTCCCGTCTGAGGATGATAGGCGGTGTTGTAGTCTAGTTTGGATCTTAAAGCTTCATGTAATTGCTTCCAAAATGATGATGTGAACACGGATCCTCGATCTGACACGATCTTCTTGGGCACTCCATGTTTACTCACGATCTCTTTGATGTAAAGATCGATGAGTTTCTCTCCTTTATCCTGTTGATTTACCGCTAAGAAGTGTGCGCTTTTCGTCAACCGGTCCACGATTACCCATATCATGTCCTTCTTTTTATTAGTCATGGGTAGTCCGGTGATGAAATCCATTCCTATTTCCTCCCATTTCCATTCTGGGATTGGTAAAGGTTGTAACTTTCCTGCCGGACTCTGATGTTCAGCTTTCACTCTTTGACAGGGATGGCATTCCGCCACGTATTGTGCTATCTCTCTCTTCATGTTATTCCACCAGAATAATTCCTTGAGATCCATGTACATCTTTGTACTTCCCGGATGTATAGAGTATGGTGTTTGATGTGCTTCCCGAAGTATAACTTCCTTGATCTCATCAATATCCGGAACGCAAATCCTCTTCTGGAACCATAATGATCCTGATTCACCTCGGTGGAATTCTGATGGTCTACCCTCATCTATCCTTCTCATCTCCTCTACGATGAATGGATCGTCCAATTGACCCATGATTATCTCGTTCTTTAAGTTAACACTTAGCTCATCGGCTACTTGTAAAGCCGAAAGTCCTTCATGAGCTTCTTTCTCCCAAAGTTGTATCTGGGCTTGGCTTATTTCCTTCCTCAACTCCGGTGATAGTTCTTGTTCCACTCCTCCAGTGCTCTTTCTACTCAAGGCGTCTGCTACAACATTAGCCTTTCCTGGAGTGTAATTGATGGTCAAATCATAATCCTTGATTAGTTCAAGCCATCTTTTCTGCCTCATATTGAGTTCCTTCTGAGTGAAGAAGTACTTGAGACTTTTATGATCAGTATAGAGCTCACACCTAGCTCCATAGAGAAAATGCCTCCAAGTTTTAAGTGCAAAAACTACTGCTGCTAATTCTAAATCATGTGTTGGATAATTCACTTCATGGGGTCTGAGTTGCCTTGATCCATAAGATATTACTTTCCGATCTTGCATGAGTACGCAGCCTAATCCATGTTTGGATGCGTCACAGTATACGTGTAATCCTTGCCAACTTCCGGGACTGCTAACACCGGTGCTGTGTTGAGTTTCTCTTTCAGAGTTTGAAAACTCTTCTCACACTCGTCAGACCACACGAACGGTGTGTTCTTCCTTAACAGCTTAGTCATCGGTCCTGCTATCTTGGAGAATCCTTCAATGAACCTCCGATAGTATCCTGCCATTCCGAGGAATCCTCGGATTTCTTTGACAGTTTTTGGTGCTTCCCAGTCTAAAACTGCTGCTACTTTGCTTGGGTTAACAGCTATTCCATCCTTGCTAATAACATGACCAAGAAATTCTACTTGATCTAGCCAAAATTCGCACTTGCTAAATTTGGCATAGAGTTGGTGTTCTCTTAGTGTTTGCAACACTATCCTCAGATGTTCAGCATGTTCAGCTTTATC